>NC_057813.1:343024426-343056398 GCF_018294505.1 Triticum aestivum
GGGGGGTGGGGGTTGGCTCTAGATAAAGAGTGAAGTGTCTATATTTGAGAGACTTTTAGTGTAATTGAGATATATATGGTCAATAGTATGTGCACTCATGGTTGATCATTTTGTTTCAAAGTTTGGACTATGAGATATGATACTTTTGAACATGCGTGATATACTTTGAAGTACCAGAATTACAAACCTAAGATTGGTATTTTGGAATTTGACTCCATCATTAGCTCTCGTAATTCATTTAAACGGAGGTACATTTTTTAAGCCGGCATTTCGTGATTTCAAATTCATATATCAAACCTAGAGATATACACATACAGGCATGTTCAAACTTTATAATCATCCACTTCATTCATACACATACACATATTTGCTTTTGTCATCATATTTAGGATAACACATTTGGAATTTCATTTGAATTGGTCCATATGATGGCATTTGCTTGCACTAGCTCAATGATCCATATTTGAATTGAATGGACAATCTAAGTTTCAAGTTGGAGACATTGATTTTCGAAATCTGCACTTTTTTGTGCGTGCAAAACAAATAGATTCTCGGGCATGATATCATAGTCGGGCGTACAAGAGCAGAACACTTAATTTCAGGTGCCAAAAGCTTTCAAACTTCACGCTCACATCGAAATATCTCGCACCCGAAAGTTTAGCCCTCTGATATTCTTGTTTTACCTCGGCAACATGAACGGAAAAGGGCTGCTTTGGCACTCCATTATTTTCCCCTCTTTGCCCCCTACATTCTTCCCCAGAGCACCTCCCCTTCCCCTCCCCGAACCCCCCAACCATGCCAAGCCGCCACATCTAGTTCTCCGCCGCAACGGTGCAGCTCACACCCCGCCGGATCTACCTTCAGCACCTTGGAGCCCCCAACTGCCAACTCACCACTTCACCGGAGCCACTTCAACGAGTCGCTTGTCCACAGCTCCAGATCTCCTTGAACGCCATCATGGTCCACCGCACCGGATCCACTTCACCGATGCCCTCGTCCACCACAGTGTAGGCCCTTCACTGACTCCCTCGTCCGCCCCATCGTTGGCCCTTTATACAAGCCCTCGTCCGCCGTAACAGATCCGCCTCACCGAAAGCACTATACACCGCGCCGGATGTGCTTCACCGACGCCTTCGTCCACTGCACCGGACCTGCTCCACCAATGTCATAATCAACTCCACCGGCCCTGCTTTACTGACACCGCAGCCTCATCAGGTTATTTCAATTTGTACTCCTTCATTTTTCTCTCTTCTCTATCGTGGAACTATTCACTTAGCATAGATGAACTTTCTTGTATGTCGACAGGCGCCGCAACCAAAGCACCGGAGCCGCTTCAGCAATGGCGACAACCGGCCCAAACTTAACCGCAAGACTAGCACCATCGATGATCCTTAGCTATCAAGTATGACAACGATACCCATACGCCATCGAGAATCAGGTACTATTATCCAACGGTCGGCGCCAACGTTCACTTTCATAGCATAAGCACTGCACCTTTGAATTTCTTCAGGGCATCATTAAATTTTTCATGAGACACATTATTCTGCTTGCAACTATAGGGCCTCACTTCTGGGAGTGAACATGTTACATGTGCTAAATTACAAAACCAGTGCACATATAGTTACAATGCTTTAGTTATGTGCTAAGTATTACTATACTTCCTAGATATCACTACCTCCTATTTTACTCCTTGCATGCTATATTTGTGATAATGGTTGTGTTCTTATGCCACTTGTTGGTTCCATCATGCTGCTTCATGTTCTCTATGCTTAATTACACATCAGCAAACTTGCATGTGGTTCCCTACTTTTATTCATTTTACCCTACATTTTCTGATGCTAGCTATTACATCACTGCTCCGAGCCTCTGTTCATTATGGGGCTGTTTGGTTCCCAGCCACAGTTTGCCAAGCCAAAGGTTGGATGCCACAGTTTAGTTGGCATGTGTTTGGTTTTTGCCACACTTGATTTCCCCTATGGCCCACTTGTCAAAGAGACAATGTTTTTCCAACTTTTGCCGAAGTTTTGCGTCCAATTTCTTAGCCACACTTGTGTGGCTTTCCATGCTTGTATTGCTGGCCACACTTTGGCTTGGCCACGCTAGTCTCAAACCAAACAGACCCTACTTTTTTGTGCGTTCTTGATCTTCCCAAGTTTCATGACTAATTTGATGCTTCTATTAATTATGGAGCTGCCAACCCCATCAAGGAAAATATTTGTTCTTTTGGGGTTGGCACCTCGAACAAGCATAAAAATCGAGTGAAGCACATATATTGTTCTGTAAGCACACACCCTTCTTTCATTAGTTTAGATGAACCATTGATGATCAATTCGAACCAGTGCATGCAATTAAAATTAATTTTACCTAAATAGAGGGTGCAGAATAAACTACAACATCTAAATTTGCAACCACGAGATGCTGACGATATCTTCAAAGAACATGGCAACAGCAGCGAGGCTTCACAGCAACATATGGTAAGCCAGTGTGTTTTAGTACATGTGAATTGTAATGCGTGTGGGCTGCTTTCTTGGCTTGTAATCCTACAGAATTACAAATAGTTCTGTTGTCCGCTTTGCTGTATTGCTTGATTCAATGCTTGTTTGTTACTTGTTAGGCTATACCTGAGTTGGCCAATATGTCAGCAGTTCCTGTTGTATTATCATAAATAAATAAATGCCTAGTTTATTTGACTCCTTAACTTTTCCTATGAACTTCATCACAAGACTGTCTTCGTAGTTTATATGAGCCACACTGATAAGTGCTTTCTCAGATTATTTCAAATACTTTGATGCTTTGGCAACTTAAATATAGCGGTGGTACACTCCCTTTCAACTTGGGATGTCAACTGGGTCCCGTTTAATCCCGATTAAAGTCCACTAGTGGTATGATATTTCAAAAGAGTTTTTGTTTTTTGAGGAAAATGAACTAGGGAACTAGCAAAAACCTAACTAGATGGGACTGGCAGATGCTGTTTATTTTCCACTTACATCCCTAGTTTCATCCTACCATTTAGTTGTTTTCGGTTGATGCTGCTTCAAACCATTTAAATATAGCTTGCCATGCTCAGCAATAATACGTATGTCATTTACCATGTAAGCTTACTACCTGGATCATGCGATAACTATCTCTTACTTATGTCCAACAGAAACCTTTCAGGATGCCATTCACACTAGGACACAATGTACAACCCCGGAATCTATTTGTGGAAGTAGTGCGCCATCCATGTTACCAGATGGTAGCAATTCAGAGACAACACCGCTGGAGAGCAGTCTGAGCACAGATATTATAATTCTTGAGGCTCTAGTAGAGGCAGAAAGAGATGGCATGGCTGCCATAAATGAGGTAATCTTGATCTTGAGGCTGGAAATTATGCAATTAGTTGCACGCATTATGCAAGCAACGCAATAATTGGAGGAAGTAAGAATGTTGCATTTGAAGACGGAGGAGGTCCTGCTGCTTCTCCTATCTGAATCCCAGGGTAATCCTGGTTCTTCTTTAGATACCAGTTGAAATTGTCATTAGATTATTATACTTGCATGTTGTCATGTCTCTGAATGGATTAAGTTGTAAGACCCCTATGTTGTCCATGTGTCGTAATGATCTGAATTTTTTAGGCGAAGCAATCTTCAGTACTTGTATGATTGACATAAGGTGAACTATTTTTCGTGTGAGCATATTGTATTGGATGAAATACCTGTTTGACTCAAAAGTGCATCGAACCTACCGAATTCAAAGATCACGACATTTCTAAATCATAGTCATATATAAAGGTGGAATAAATCTTTGTCATGGTTTTAAAGAAATTAATAACAAAACGTAGAACGATGTATGGATATTCGTAATCGAATACAAATTGGATTTGAATTTAGTTGCCACGGCCCAGGGTAAATGTGAATGCTAATTCTCCCAAATTTTGGACGAAGCAGCAAATCACCCACTGTCATTTGTCGGCTGCCTGAAGAAGTGTTTGTGAGATAGAAATTACTATCTAGCCCTGACACTTCACATCCTAATCAACCGGATTTACACTGCTGTCGATAGGGGCTGACTAGTAACTTCAATCATACGTGACATGGCTGCCTCTGATCCCATTCAGACACGATGGGTGCCAAACGTGGGCGGCAAAACACATATGATTGATGTTTGTCTGAAAGACATGTGTCTCTCCCTCCATTTCCCCATTCATACACGATAGGCGGCAAAACAAACTCTCCTCGTCCTAAATCGATGTAGGCAAATATTTTAAATAGGGGCAGATGTGTAACTTCCCTCAGACATGACACAACTGGCCTACCTGTCAGCCCCGTTCATAGACCGTGGGAGCCAACTGTGAGCGGAAAAACACCCTCTCCTCACCCAAAATCGGTACCGGCAAACCGACGTGATGTCCAAAATTTTAAACGGGGGATAAGTTCGAAACTTTCCCACAGTTCAGACAAGCGCGTCCCAAAGTTTGCAATCCCCCTCCCCCTCCATTTTCCCATTCATACACCGTCGGTGCACAACAACCTCCCCACCGCGGCCAGCCTCCTTCGGCCGCCACCCCATCCACCACCTTGCCGGAGCCGCTACCCCTACCCCGTCATCCAATGCAAGAGATGGACATTTCTCATCCACGGCGCCGGACCAGGATCCTTTCATCGCATCCTCTCGCTTCATCGGTGCCATCTTCCACCTTGACATTGCCACTCCTACGACCGCCTCGTCCATGGCAACATGACTTATCCCCTGACCCGCCGTCTGCCGTCTAAAGTCTTCTTCCGCGCCGCCGACAGACATCAAACTCGCAGCACCCGCAACTATTAGCAGGGCATACACGACGTCACAAGAGAGGTGGTACTCTTTCATATCTGCTTAAGTTATTGATCTCACCCACAAAATAGATCTAACTTGTTTACTGCACTTGTCCGTACTAAATCGTAGTGGCTAGTTGAAAGCAACCATTGGTTGCGGAGTAGCCTTTGTCCGGTTTGCACCTTCAGATCCACCATGGCACGATCATTATACTCGTAAAGCTTATGGTTCCCCTCCTTTATATTCACTACCATCATCGTATGTGCTTCGTGTCGTGCTAGCACTGCTCCTCAAGACCTCAACCCATCAAGTTAAAAAACATGCCACTCATAATTCCAAAGGTTAGTTGTTGATATACGAATCTGATATGAAGCTCATATATTACTAAAACAGATAATGTTAATTGGTAACCTAATGTTCCTATATTCGTTTCAAAAAGCATGTGTGCCACACACCGGCGGAGCTACAGTTAAATATTGGGCGGCCCAGATGGCTTAGACTATAGGGGATCCCAATTTTTTCTACAAATTTACTTCACTCCTTTGTATATTGGACTAGGGCTGAGCGGGCCATGGCTTTGTTTTGTTCTTATGTAGCTCTTTCTTGTCGTGCCAGCAATACAAGCCCATATGGTACAGCTAGTTCCACTTTCCTGATTTTACTCTTGATGCTTAGGGTTTCCCCCTTTTATATACTCGACTATGATCTGCTTTGGTGCTTTTTGTCGTACTAGTAGTCCCTGTTCAAGAATTCATCCGATTAACCAGTTAACTTGCCGATTAATCCCTACTCGTAGGGTCACCGAGTAGCCGATAAATCGATAAATCGTCTGATTAATTGATTAATTGGCCGATTAACTTGCCGATTAGCTGATTAATCCCCTACTCGCCAGCCAACCGAGCAGCTACGAGTTAACGATTTCCTCAACAATGCTAGCAGTACTCCACCCTTCAAGCTAAACAACACAACACTCATAATTCCAAAGCTTAGTTGTTCAAATATGATTGTGATATGATACTGATATTAGTTAACACACACATTTAATTGGACAGCTAAAGGTCCCACCTGAGTTTTCCAATGCATGTCGCGACATATAGAGAGACAACAGAATTGCATTTATTTGTCACTTGTTGACTGTACTTTCTTGTCCATACCAAATCTTAATTGTTATTTCAAAGCAAACATCAGTTGCTAACTACCCTTTGCGCGGTTTGCAGCATCGGATCTGCCATCCCACTGCCACGGTCAACACTATACTCATCATGCTTACGGTTTCCCCATTTTATGATGACCACAATCAGCCTACATGGTTTGTGTCGTAATAGCACTACTCCACCCATCGATCTAAACAAGCTTAGTTGTACAAATTTGAGTCTGATATTATGCTCATATTATTAAAACTGAGACATGTTTAATCGGTCAGCTAAATGTTCCTACTTCAGTATCGAAATGCATGTGAGCCACATATGGAGAGACTGGAAGGAATAGTATTTCTCTGTGCGCTCTGGTTCATCATGGGTGGGCAACATACATTGTATAGAAAACCTTGTAATATCTTTAATCTGCTGGCTCTTCTGCTCTTCTTTAACATGATCCTCTTCTCTTCTTTAATAAGTATGTTCCTTGTTGGGAAGAGTAGCAGAGACATTTGCGTTCGACTGGTCAGGTCGAGTTGTTCTCCCTTAGTATATTTTGAACCTGTTAGTCCAGGTCGACTTGTTCTTAACTATATGTTGAAGCTGTCATCTGCGAAGTATCATCACTTTTGGAGGTCTCATATTTTGAGTAGTAGGCCACATTATATTAATGCAAACCCCAAATTACAGCATGCATGGCATCTCTCAGTAGAATTGTAGAGATAGCACAAAGGGGTTTACAGGGAGGCAGTATTGGATTAGAATCACTTCTGCATTACAAAGATAATCTCACTTGTTTTTATGTTTTCATGCATGTCAGGTATTGAACATGATCAAAATGAATATGAGAATGGGCGCACAAGAGGAATATTCCGGAACAATATACTGGCTAACAAACTTGGCATGGTGGAGGATGGCGGATCTTATTCACCCATCATGGTCCTTGCTCTAACTTGGTGTAACGCCCCGGATCCGATGCGCCAGGTGTCTTCCAGTTATTCGTCATTGTTGCCATGTCATTTGCTTGCGTGTTGCATTTTGCCATCTCATCATCTGCATTTCATCTGCATGTTTTTCAAAACTTGCATCCGTTCGGGTTCCTCCGGTTCTCTCCGTTGTCGGTTCTGAGCACAGACACACTCGCACGCGCCCGTCGCACCTCTCAAACCTTGTTTCGTGAGCGGGAGAAAAGCGTTCTTGGGATGGACCCAGATTTGCCAACTAGCCTTGGTATATCACCGGTAGACCGCTCGTCAAATTTCGTTCCATTTGGAGGTCGTTTGATGCCCCAACGGTTAACCGAGTTCACCAAAACCCCCTTATCTTTGCAGCCCAACCCCACTTCACCACAGCCCATGAGCCCATCCAAACCCCCTCCATGCTCTCAGTCGTTCGATCATGATCGTGTGGGCGAAAACCGCTCCTCATTTGGACACTCCTAGCCCCCTCTACGTATAAATATGTCCCTCTCCCCCGAAATCCCAGATAAATCCTAGCTTCTTCCTCCTCCCACAGTCGGACGTGTCCACCCCGTCGCCGGACGCATCCACCACTGCCTCCACGTCGCCTGGGCCAATCCGGTGCCTCCATGTCAGCCCCCCCGCCTCCTGGACCAACCCCGCGCCGCCAAGTGTCGCGCCGCCGTCCTCCCCGCGCCCTCCTCTACCACGGCCCGCGGGAGCCCGCAGCAGCCCGTTCTGGGCCGCATCTGGGACCCACCGGCCTGCGCATCGCCGCCAACCGCCCGAGCGCCTGGATCCTACCGCCGCCGCGCTCACACGCGCCTCCATCACTGCCGCTAGAGGCCGCGTCCTCGCCGCCGAGCACCGCCCGCCGCCTCCCGCTCGAAGCTCGCCGTCGCCCCCAAGGCGCCATCCCGCCGCCCGCGCCCGCCACCGCGGCCCCTTGCCGGTGCACCGTTCCGCCACCGCCGCCCTCGCTCTGGCCAGATCCGGCCAGGGGAGCTCGGATCCGCCTCGTCCTCGACCTCCTCCGGCAGCCCCCTCGTCGTCCGGCCACCTAAGTCCCGTGCCGACACCGGCCGACCTCGCCGGACCCTTGCCCCGACCCGGTTCCACTTTGCCCGACCCTGATCCACCTCGCCCCGACCCGATCCGCGTTGACCCCGCGAGGTTGATTTTTTTTCTCTGTCCCTAGTTTTCAGCATTCGGGTGCCCCCTTTGATATGCCATAACGTCTTGCATGTAGCTCTGTTTTGCGTGTGTAATATATCAAAATGTTCACCATGAGATGCTCCTCATTTCATTACATTGTGACATGCTTGTTTGAGTTCATCTTGGTGCCCTTATCATCGTTGTAAGAGTGCTATATGATGTTAACTGCTGTCTGTTATCAGAACTTGCTGTTTTGTCTTTTTCATTGCATTTTGTGTGTGCATCCTATGAGCCTGATGCCTACATGAGTTTGGAGCTACATCATTCCATATTTACAGTGGTGCAATCCATGTATTTTTGTGTGCCTTGTGGTGCGTGCATCAAGCTTGTGAAGTGGGCTACTTGCTGTTACTGTTTTGCTAGGCTGAACCTGTTATATCATGATGCTATGTAAAGATGCTTCTACAAGTCATTCTATGCATAATCTGGAGATTTTCACTAAGGATGTTTTGTTATACATGTCATGCCCCATCCATGCCTGCCCTTGGTTGCATTTATAGCCTCCTGTAGCTGGTTGTTATCTTGCTCTCAAATTGCTAAATAATATTGCTGTCAGGCTGTTAATATTAAGTTCAGTTTTGCCATGTGTTTTGCTAGTGCTCCGTGCACCCTATGAACTTACTCTTGCCATTTTTAGCTCCATAAACATGTATTACTGTTTGTTACATTTTCATGCCATGTATTCCTCTTTGGTGAGTTGTACAAGCTCACCAACATGCCTACTTATCGTTGTTCCTGCCATGTACTTTTATTCTGAATCTGTCATATCATTTGCCATGTTTGCATGGATCCTACCATCTTTTTTGTTGATCTTTGGAATTAGTTCAGTAAGGGAGTCTTCTTCTTTGTCTTTATTATTAGCATGCCATGCCTTTGTTTGCCATGATAAGTTCTTGTAGCATTTTGTTTGATAGCTCTAAACATTGCAACCTGATGTAATTTTTGCCATGCACAGTGATTTCTGCAAGTCTGTTAACTGTTATTATTTGCAATCTTGCCATGTCCTTTTGAGCATGTTATAGTGTTTTCTTGAGATGGCTCAGTGTTCATGTTTTGTTGTGCTTTACCTGTACATCATGTCCATGCCTTTTGTTTTTATGTTGAGGTGCTGTAGCATATTGTTTTGATGCTTCCTAGATGCCTAGTTGCTGTTTCGGACAGCTTGTCCTTTAAACTTGTTTCATGTGTATGTGTTGAACCGTTGCTCCGTTTTGAGTGTGCTTTATATGAAACTTGCTTGATTTTGCATGTAGTTTCATCTTATCATGTTGCATCCATGTTTTGGGAGTGTTTGCTTGATGTTTGTATGCATTCTACATCAATGCCATGTTTAACTTGTTGTGCTCATACCTTCTAGGCCGTAGCCCCGAACTAAATGAACTTTATATGTAACTTGACTAGAATTTCGTGTAGATCCTCTTGGTGCATTTTAACTTGCCATTTAACAACTTGAACATAAGATTTATTCAGATCTGGACCAATTTCGAAATTCGTATATGAGGACTTACCGGATTAGTTATATGTTGTTTCCAGCCTCATTTAAACTTGCTTTGTTGTGTTATTCTTGTATGCATCATCTCTTGCCATCAGTAGCTTCATGTAGCCTTTGTCATGCATCATACTTGGTTGAGCATCATGCCATGTCTATGTGTTGTGTGTTTACCGTGTGTTTGCTTCTTTCCGGTTGTGCTCCTTCTTGTTAGTTCCTGTTTCGTTGCGATCGTGAGGATTTGTTCATCTATGCTTGGTTCATCTTCATGGCTTCATCTTCTTCATGGACTCGTTCTTCTTCCCTGTGGGATTTTAGGCAAGATGACCGTTGCCCTGGATCTCACTACTATCATTGCTATGCTAGTTGCTTCGTTCTATCGCTATGCTGTGCTACCTATCATTTGTTCTTCAAGCCTCCCAATTTGCCATGTCAGCCTCTAACCTTTTTCACCCTTCCTAGCAAACCATTATTTGGCTATGTTACCGCTTTGCTCAAGCCCTCTTATAGTGTTGTTAGTTGCAGGTAAAGTTGAAGGTTGCTCCATGGTGGAGAGGATTTTGTTGGGACATCACAATATCTCTTATTTAATTAGTGCATCTATATACTTGGTAAAGGGTGGAAGGCTCGGCCTTATGCCTGGTGTTTTGCTCCACTCTTGCCGCCTTAGTTTCCGTCATAACGGTGTTATGTTCCTTGATTTTGCATTCTTTACGCGGTTGGGTGTTTTATGGGACCCCCTTGACAGTTCACTTTGAATAAAAATCCTCCAGCAAGGCCCAACAATGGTTTTACATTTGCCTAACTACCTACTAACTTTCACTTGGGCAGGCCAACCCAAGGGTCATCTTTATTTTAAACCCCCCCGGGCCAGTGCTTCTCTAAGTTTTGGTCCGAACCGAGCCGCCTACGGGGCCACTTCAGGGAAACTCAAAGTCTGGTTTTACTCGTAGCCTGTCTCATCCGGTGTGGCCTGAGAACGAGATATGTGAAGCTCCTATCGGGATTTGTCGGCATAGTTGGGTGGTCTTGCTGGTCTTGTTTTACCATTGTCGAAATGTCTTGTAAACCGGGATTCCGAGACTGATCGGGTCTTCCTGGGAGAAGGAATATACTTCGTTGACTATGAGAGCTTGTGATGGGCTAAGTTGGGACACCCCTGCAGGGTATAAACTTTCAAGAGCCGTGCCCGCGGTTATGTGGCAGATGGGAATTTGTTAATATCCGGTTGTAGAGAACTTGACTCCAGATTCGAATTAAAATGCATCAACCATGTGTGTAGCCGTGATGGTCTCTTTTCGGCGGAGTCCGGGAAGTGAACACGGTTTTGGGTTATGTTTGACGTAAGTAGGAGTTCAGGATCACTTCTTGATCACTTCTAGCTTCTCGGCCGTTCGTTGGCTTCTCTTCTCTCTCTTATTTGCGTATGTTAGCCACCACATTTTGCTTAGTCGCTACTGCAACCTCACCACTTTACCCCTTCCTTTCCCATTAAGCTTTGCTAGTCTTGATACCCATGTTAATGGCATTACTGAGTCCTCGTGGCTCACAGATTACTACAACAACAGTTGTAGGTACAGGTTATGCGATGATCATGACGCGAGAGCGATGCTTGCTTGTTTTGGAGTTTTTCTTCTGCTTCTTCTTCGATCAGGGGATAGGTTCCAGGTCGGCAGCCTGGGCTAGCAGGGTGGATGTCGTTTGAGCTTTTGTTTGTGTTTCATCCGTAGTCGGATGTTGCTCTTATGTATGATGTTGTTGTATTCATGTGGCATTGTTTGCCTCTTGTTTGTATCCCCAACTATTATGTAATGGTTTGATGTAATGATATCCACCTTGCAAAAGCATCTCCAATATGCGCTTCTATCCTTGGTGGGACCTTCGAGTTCCTTTAGGATAGGGTCGCATATTGGGCATGACAAGTTGGTATCAGAGCCTCAACCGACCATAGGATCCCCCTTGATTGTTCATAGTTGGCCGTTGTCGAGTCTAAAAGAAAAAATGTTTTTTTCGGAGTCTAGTTATATTGGTGAGTAGGAATTCTTTTTACTCCTTAGCCCCTTTGTCACGCTGGTGAGGAATCTTAAAGTAGGTGTTTCGAATTACTCCTCTTCCCTGCAGGGTATAAATTTTCAAGAGCTGTGCCCGCGGTTATGTGGCAGATGGGAATTTGTTAATATCCGGTTGTAGAGAACTTGACTCCAGATTCGAATTAAAATGCATCAACCATGTGTGTAGCCGTGATGGTCTCTTTTCGGCGGAGTCCGGGAAGTGAACACGGTTTTGGGTTATGTTTGACGTAAGTAGGAGTTCAGGATCACTTCTTGATCACTTCTAGCTTCTCGGCTGTTCCGTTGGCTTCTCTTCTCGCTCTTATTTGCGTATGTTAGCCACCATATTTTCCTTAGCCGCTGCTGCAACCTCACCACTTTACCCATTCCTTTCCCATTAAGCTTTGCTAGTCTTGATACCCATGGTAATGGGATTGCTGTGTCCTCGTGGCTCACAGATTACTACAACAACAGTTGCAGGTGTAGGTTATGCGATGATCATGACGCGAGAGCGATGCTTGCTTGTTTTGGAGTTCTTCTTCTGCTTCTTCTTCGATCAGGGGATAGGTTCCAGGTCGACAGCCTGGGCTAGCAGGGTGGATGTCATTTGAGCTTCTTTTTGTGTTTCATCCGTAGTCGGATGTTGCTATTATGTATGATGTTATTGTATTCATGTGGCATTGTTTGCCTCTTGTTTGTATCCCCAACTATTATGTAATGGTTTGATGTAATGATATCCACCTTGCAAAAGCATCTCCAATATGCGCTTCTATCCTTGGTGGGACCTTCGAGTTCCTTTAGGATAGGGTCGCATATTGGGCATGACAAGTTGGTATCAGAGCCTCAACCGACCATAGGATCCCCCTTGATTGTTCATAGTTGGCCGTTGTCGAGTCTAAAAGAAAAAATGTTTTTTTCGGAGTCTAGTTATATTGGTGAGTAGGAATTCTTTTTACTCCTTAGCCCCTTCGTCACGCTGGTGAGGAATCTTAAAGTAGGTGTTTCGAATTACTCCTCTTCCCTTTCAAACTTTCTTTAGGATCACGCAGTTGGTTTTTCGATCGTTGGTTCTCAGCTCTTTTTATCCGGTGCATTTCTCATCAAGTTGACTCGAGCCTCTTCATCTTTGCCAAGTTCAATCCTCAGTTGTTTTCTTTTTCCCATCCGCCCACCCATTTCTTCTCGGAGCCGGAGTCCGTAATTGAGTATCCATCCTACTAGTGCGAAGCATTTGCATTCTTTCAACCGGTGTTTCCTCTTGAAGTTATTCATCGGTTTTCTGATACGTCTCCAACCTATCTATAATTTTTGATTGCTCCATGCTAATTTATCTACTGTTTTAGGCAATATTGGGATTTATTATCCACTTTTATATAATTTTTGGGACTAACCTATTAACCAGAGGCCCAGGCCAGATTTGCTGTTTTATGCCTATTTCAGTGTTTCGAGGAAAAGGAATATCAGACGGAGTCAAAACGGAACGAGATCAACTAGAGAAGTTATTTTTGGAAGGAAAGCAACCTGATAGACTTGGATTGCACGTCAGGGGAGTCCCAAGCTGCCCACGAGGGTGGGACCCCCCTGGGCGCGCCCCCTGCCTCGTGAGCACCCCGGAGGTCCACCGACGTACCCCTTGCACCCATATATACCTACGTACCTTAAAACTTCCAGAACAGAAGATAGATCAGCAGTTCCTCCGCCGCAAGCCTCTGTAGCCACCAAAAACCTCTCGGGAGCCCATTTTGGCACCCTGTCGAAGGGGGAACCCATCTCCGGTGGCCATCTTCATCATCCCGGTGCTATCCATGATGAGGAGGGAGTAGTTCACCCTCGGGGCTGAGGGTATGTACCAGTAGCTATGTGTTTGATCTCTCTCTGTCTCTCGTGTTCCCTCTATGGAATGATCTTGATGTATCCCGAGCTTTGCTATTGTAGTTGGATCTTATGATGTTTCTCCCCTCTACTCTCTTGTGATGAATTGAGTTCCCCCTTTGAAGTTATCTTATCGGATTGAGTCTTTTATGAGAACACTTTATGTATGTTTTGGTGATCAACTTGCGGGTTTCGTGACATTGGGAACCTATGCATAGGGGTTGGCACACGTTCTTGACTCTCCGGTAGTAGCTTTGGGGCACTCTTTGATGTACTTTTATGTTGGTTGGATGAATCTGAGATTGTGTGACGCATATCGTATAATCATGCCCACGGATACTTGAGGTGACAATGGAGTATCTAGGTGACATTAGGGTTTTGGTTGATTTGTGTCTTAAGGTGTTATTCTAGTATGAACTCTTTTATAGATCGATCCAAAAGAATAACTTTGAGGCGGTTTCGTACCCTACCATAATCTCTACATTTGTTCTCCGCTATTAGTGGCTTTGGAGTGACTCTTTGTTGCATGTTGAGGGCTTGTTATTTGATCTGTCTATGTTATTATTGTTGAGAGAACTTGCACTAGTGAAAGTATGAACCCTAGGCCTTGTTTCCTATCATTGCAATACCGTTTACGCTCACTTTTATTGCAAGCTACCTTGCTGTTTTTATTATTTTGGATTACAAATACCTTTATCTACCATCTATTTTGCACTTGTATCACCATCTCTTTGTCGAACTAGTGCACCTATACAATTTACCATTGTATTGGGTGTGTTGGGGACACAAGAGACTCTTTGTTATTTGGTTGCAGGGTTGTTTGAGAGAGACTGTTGGTGTCAAAACTGGCGGATCTCGGGTAGGGGGTCCCGAACTGTGCGTCTAGGCGGATGGTAACAGGAGACAAGGGACACGATATTTTTACCCAGGTTCGGGCCCTCTCGATGGAGCTAAAACCCTACTCCTGCTTGATTAATATTGATGATATGGGTAGTATAAGAGTGGATCTACCACGAGATCAGAGAGGCTAAACCCTAGAAGCTAGCCTATGGTATGATTGTTGTTCCTCCTACGGACTAAAACTCTATGGTTTATATAGACACCAGAGAGGGCTAGGGTTACACAGAGTCGGTTACAATAGGAGGAGATCTTCATATCGTATCGCCAAGCTTGCCTTCCACGCCAAGGAAAGTCCCATCCGGACACGGGATGGAGTCTTCAATCTTGTATCTTCATAGTCCGGGAGTCCGGCCAAAGGTCATAGTCCGGTCATCCGGACACCCCCTAATCCAGGACTCCCTCAGTAGCCCCTGAACCAGGCTTCAATGACGACGAGTCCGGCGCGCAAGTTGTCTTCGGCATGGCAAGGCGGGTTCTTCTTCAAATTCCCTGTACCCGTCGAATAGTGTCCGGCTTCTAGTGCGTGCTGCCCTCCTCGGCTTCTGTGCCCCATAATGACCATCTTCCACATGTCAAACGAATGCGAAAAGCCAGGGGATTTTTTCATGTACCCCCCCCGGTCGCGTTAATGAACCGCCCATAAAAGAGACGGGGATTTAGATCCAATACACGCCATCTTCCCTCCGTGAGCTTTCGTCAGAGTGCCTTCGACAGAGATCCATTCCACCATGGCCGGTCAGTGCAGCTCCTCCTCTCGCCTCTCCAGCCCTCGGCCCGGAGATTGGCGGCGGTGTTCCGTCCCACATAGCGAGCTAGTAGTGCTTCAGTCCAAGGGGCTTTTCCCCCCAGCATATATGGTCCCAGATCGAGCCGGGATTGCTACCTATAGCGGCGGAGAGCAGGCGGAGAGCGTCCCCAATCCCTCTCAAGGAGAGCGGGTATGCCTAGTCCCTTATTTGATGAGAGGACTCGGATTTCCAATTCATCCGTTTCTCCGAGGGTTGCTGGAGTTCTACGGCCTCCAGCTACAGAACCTCACGCCCGCCTCCATTCTGCACATCGTGGGCTTCGTGGCCCTCTGTGAGCTGTTCTTGGGTGTTGAGGCCCATTTCGCGCCGTGGAAGAGGTAGTTTTGCCTCGTGCCCCATTCTCAGCAGGGGTCTATTTATCAAGTGGGCGGAGCCAAACAATGGCGCATCGCCGGGACCGGATATCTATTCGGTACCCCAAAGAGGACGTCTGAGGACTGGTCCTCGGAGTGGTTCTATATAGATGACGTCCCCCTGCCGGGCCCTGTACGGATCGGCCTCCCTGAGTTCAATAATGCTCCGTTGAAGAAGCGCCTGAGCTGGCGCCCGCGGAACCCTCAGAGGGAAACTGATAGGGACGTCCTTTACCTGATGGGCCGGATAAGGTTGTTTGCTCATTCCGGACTGACCATGATCAAGGTCATGGCCATATGCATTACGCGAGGGGTGCAGCCGCTTCAATACAGAGGCCACCCCATGTGGGATTTCAATGGGGAGGACGACGCCACCCGGTGCGGTCGTAAGGGGCCAGATTCGGCCGCCACTTTAACGAGAATCTTATCTGCTTTGTACAAGGGAGAAGAAGAGGAATTCCTCCGTGCCAACCCAGAGGGCGGATTCTCCATGTACAATCCTCCCAGTTGGGTGAGCGAACATTTTCACCTGCCGACCCGCTTTCGAAATTCCCATAGTTGAGTACTTAGTCTAACAATGTTAACGCAGGAGTTGTGCCAGACTATGAAGGAGATAAACAGTCCTCCCCCACAACCCGAGGACCCGGAACGGTCCCTCGATCCGGACTCCCAAGAGGATCCGAACTTATGCGCGGAGTTAATTGACGGGGTGTTTCATCAATTGAGTAGGGACAACACCCTAGTGGCCATTATGGCTGACTATCCCGGACTGCTTCCAGCCTCAAAGGTAACCAAGACCGAAGTCCCAGTATTTTCAAGGAGATCCATCCATGCTTTATCTTGAATGCCGTGAACTAATAGTGTTTCGTTTCGCAGGGTAAATCCTTGAGGCGGATGGCCGAGCCCGCGGTGGGCAGCCAACAAGGGCCGCTAACGCCAGGCGGGTCAAAAAGAAGTGCGGACCAGATCGAGATTCCGGCGCAATGGTACGGCATGCAAATTTAATGCCTAGGGTTTATGCCCTTGAGTCTTACTAACGCTCATGATTTTCTTAGAAGGAAGAGAGCCCGCCGGACTATATCCACCAGCCAAGGTTTAAGGCCGGGTCCAGAAGCGGAGACGGGCACGGGGCACGCCTCGGGCGTTCCTCCGACATAGGACGCAAACGGGCTATCTGCCACCAATTCAGAGGTGGAGAGTGCCCTGAACCAAAGGCGTCGCCGGACTGTTCTTCGTGACGCATGTTTTTCCCCAGAGGTGTTGGACGCCTTTAATACAGGAGATGCGTATCTCCGTGCCGCTCAAAATGGTCTAGCCAGAGCCACAGAGCAGTATGTAAAAGACATATAGGTGAGTAAAATTGAAGGTTATGTATGTCAGTAGCCCCCGAGACTTGAAACAGTGAAGATAACGGTTTTAAGGATCATGTGCTATGCAGTGTCTTACAAAAAAGAATACGCAACTGTCCCAGGAGCTTGAAGAGTGCAAGGCCCAACTCGAGGTCGCACTGGCCACTTCAGAAAATGCCAAGAGACACCCTCAGGTAATATATGCTTCGAAAGATAATTCCGTTGTGAAGTGCGGCAGGTGTGCAACTCTGACTATAATAGTGCAAATGGGGCCGGAGTAAATCCACACAAGCAACAACTCCTACGCCAACTAAAGGCTGGCGAGACCGTGCTGACGAGGGTGAGGCAAGAGAAGAACAAACTTCAAGACGCCAATACCCAGCTGGGCGAGGAACTAAAGGATGTTCGTATTCAGCTATCTGCTTCCGTAAAGGAGAATCGGCGACTTCGACACGGCATTTTTAGTAAGTGCTTGAACGAATCTTCAAAAAAAGAATTCGGCGAGGAAGTCGATTAACAGAGCTATGTCTGTAGATCTGCTGATAGGTCGTCCTGTGGAGGAAATGCCCGGTTCAACGGGAGACCTTCTTCCCGAGCTGTTGCAACTGCACGAACGAGTTCGGCAGGCAATGCAGAGCGTCATTCAGGATATGTGGCCATCCCTCTCCATGCCCAAAGGCCTTGGGGAGCTTACAAAGAAGCTAGAGGGAGTGTGGCAGCGCTTCTGATTGTGGAAGATATTGGCCTGCCGTCAAGGTGCCAGGGAGGCCTGGGCCATGGTGAAGACTCGGTACACGAAGGCTGACCCAAACCACATGGCCGAGGTCGGCCCTATGGGTCCTGACGGAAAGGAGATCCCTGTAGCTTAGTATATGGCCAGGTAGAGCTGGCTGCAAAGTATTCCCAATAGGACTGTAAATTAGACCGCCTGTTGGATGGTATTGAAGAAGAATATACCGAGTCGGATGGACTCTGTAATTTAAAATGACATGAAAAATGCCTTCTAGCCGGATCGTAGATCGTTTGTCATTGCGGACCTTTTCGCTTCGACCTCTGGACCCTATAGTCCGAAGTGTGTCCGAATACCCTCTCGATTATGTAAGAACCGGGGCATGCATGGAGACAAGGCGTAGGGGTCATAATTGCTTTAGCAGACAAGTGCCCAACTAGTTATGTTATATTACATGGTTAGTAAGAAACATCTTCCAGGGAGAATAGTTCCATTAGGGGTTCCTTTCCCTGGGAGGCATGCCCTAAAGTGCATGTCTGAACTGCTAAAAAGAGCAGAAAAGCATCTGGGGGCAGATAAATAAACACGAAAGATCATCTTTTAGTTCATCGACCGAATATTCCCTTAAGAACGCTAGCTTTCGGCTTCTCCTAGTCTGAGGTACACATCCGGCTGACCCGGCAGTAACAATCACAGAGGTGCTCCCTTTACCTGCTAGCCGAACGAACGGGAACGTAGGGGTAAGCACAAGAGCCAGGCAACCCAGCTTGGCCAAAACTTAAGTCATATTGATGCATATAATGGTGTATAAAAGGTTCATGCGGAAGTGCCACACATGTTTTGGGCATGAGGCCCGTTTTATATAAACTTCTGATAAAGAAGCCCCCAGGTATGATGAGTGCGGGTGGCGCGTCAAGTATGATGCTAATAATGATTGCACTAGTTATGATGAAAATATCTCTTATGAGCATGTCAAATTTTGTGGCGTGCATGTTTGCATGAACACACCAAATAAAGAAGATATTTATTGCAAGAGGCATAAGTACTTAGAAACCAAATTGTTGCAAGAAGAGCTAGATGAATGTGCTGAAAGATTCAATATTTTTTGCGCTCCTTGTGAACTTTGCAATGAACATGGTCATTTAAAGCTCCAATGCTATTTGTTTCATGATCAAGTCGTGTCCAAATATTGTGATAATTTGATTACCCTTGAACATCATAAAGAGCTTAGCCTTCTTTTGGGTTATGAAGAAATGAAACGTATAACTGAGGGTATTCCAAAATTTAATCTTGATAAAATTCTTGATTTTGATCTAGAAAAATTTTATATGTATTGTGCAGAGAATTGCATTGAAAATCCTTATATTGCCAATTACCTAAAGAAAAGAAAGCAAATGGAAGATGATGAGAATACTAATGAAAGGGAAGAGGCTTCCCAATATCCTACTATTATTTCTTATGATGAATCAGGTAACGAGGAGGGGCTTTCTATTCAGCCAATCTCATCAATAAGGAGCTCAAAGAGGAAGGTTGAACCTACACATAATGTGAAGAAGAAAAAGAAAAGAAGGAGCAACAAAGGTAAAAAAGAATCCCTCCCAAATGATGTTGCTCCTACTACTACTTGTGATGATGATAATTGCTATACTATTGGTGTTATCCATATTTTTTATGATGGGAGTGATTATGCTTATGATATGAAAGGGCCAAAGCTTGGGGAATCTATGTTTGATGAGGATGAAATATTTGAGAATATATTTAATGGAATTAATGTTTGTCCCAAGCTTGGGGATGCTATGTTTAATAATGATGATATTTTTAGCCTCTCAAGTTTTGATATGCAAAGTAGTTATGATGATAGCATGCCTCCTACCTATGATGATTATTGTGATAAAACTTATGCTATAAAAAGTAGTGAGGATTATATTTATAAAACTTGTCATGATTATGATTACCCTTTTTCTGAACATTACTCTTTTAATGTGGAAACAAATTTTAGTGTTCAAGTCTCTTATGATGCTCCCACTACTATTCATGAGAAGAATTTTGCTTATGTGGAGAGTAGTAAATTTTCTATGCTTGTAGATCATGAAAATAATGCTTTAGGTGCTGGTTATATTGTTGAATTAATTCATGATGCTACTGAAAATTATTATGAGGGAGGAACATATGCTTGTAGGAATTGCTATAATATCAAGTTTCCTCCCTATGTGCTTAAATTCTTGAAGCTATGCTTGTTTTACCTTCCTATGCTAGTTGATTATTGTTCCCATAAGTCGTTTGCTCATAAAATCCCTATGCATAGGAAGTGGGTTAGACTTAAATGTGCCAGTCATATTCTTCATGATGCTCCCTTTATGTTTCAATTCTTATCTTTTATGTGAGCATCATTGTCATCATCATGCCTAGCTAGAAAGGCATTCAAGAAAAGCGCTTGTTGGGAGACAACCCAATATTTATCCTTACTCTTTTTGTGTGTCCACATGATTATGCTACTGTAGTAATCATGTTTTATAGCTTTTGTTTCAATAAAGTGCCAAGTAGAACCTTTGGGAAGACTTGGGTGAAGTTTATGTGATCTTGCTGTAAAAAACAGAAACTTTAGCGCTCACGAGATTAGCTGCCATTGTTTACTGGAGAGTTCTTTTAGGTTGATTCTTTTTTAAGATTATTAATAGACAAATTACTCAGGTCCAGAAATTTATTTCATAATTTTTGGGATTGCATAAGTATAAGTTTGATACAGATTACTACATACTGTTCTGTTTTTGACAGATTCTGTTTTCATTATGTTGTTTGCTTATTTTGATGATCCTATGGCTAGTATTAAGTGGTATGAACCATAGAGAAGTTATAATACAGTAGATATTATACCAATATGAATTTAGAATGATTTAATTACAGTACCTAAGTGGTGGTTTTATTTTCTTATACTAACGGAGCTTACGAGTTTTGTTTTGAGTTTTGTGTGGTTGAAGTTTTCAAGTTTTGGGTAAGGATTCGATGGACTATGGAATAAGGAGTGGCAAGAGACTAATCTTGGGGATTCCCAAGGCACCCCAAGGTAATATCCAAGGACAACCAAGAGCCTAAGCTTGGGGATGCCCCGGATGGCATCCCCTCTTTCTTCTTCGTTCATCGGTAACTTTACTTGGAGCTATATTTTTATTCGCCACATGATATGTGTTTTTCTTGGAGCGTCATTTTATTTTGTTAGTTTTTGCTTGCTGTTAGTTAGAATAATGTTTTGCATCTTTAGTTTCAATAAAAAAGTCAAGGATAGCCTTTGCCATGCTTATTTTGCTAGTTTACTTGTTGCTGTTTGAAAACAGAAAGTTTACCGATGTTGCAAAAATTCCCTAGAAAAGTAAGACAATGGTATAACGTTGAATCTTTTTGTATATTAATCTATGGTAAATGTATTACAGTGGGAATTTTAGTTCATAATTTTTGGAGTCAGGGAAGTATAGTTACTCTTGCATTCTTTACAGACTCTACTGTTTTGGCAGACTGCTGTTATGTTTGCATTGTTTGCATATGTTTGCTTGTTTAATGATTCTATTTGATGATAGGAGTATTAAATATGCAGAGTAATTTAGTATGCAATGTTGAATAATAATTTTAGTAATTTGTTACAGTAGAAGATGATAAGGTTTTGCATTGGTTTATACTAACCTATCTCACGAGTTCTTGTTGAGTTTGTTGTGAATGAAGCTTTTGATAAAAAGAGAAACCATGATATGAGAGGAATTAAGGAGACACAAAAGTTCAAGCTTGGGGATGCCCAAGGCACCTCAAAATAATATTTCAACAAGTCTCAAGTACCTAAGCTTGGGGATGCCCTGGTAGGCATCCCACCTTTCTTCTTCAACAACTATCGGTTAGTATCGGTTGAGCCTAAGTTTTTACTTCTTCACATGAGTTGTGATATCCTTGAAATGTAGTTTTCTTTAGCTTTTCTTGCTGTTTGAATAAAGTATCAATATCTGAAATTATTAAATGGTAGAGTCTTCACATAGTTGCATAATTATTTGACAACTCATTGATTTTCACTTATATCTTTCGGAGTAGTTTTTGTTATTGCTCATAGTGCTTCACTTATATCTTTTGAGCGTGATAATTTTTTCTCTAGTGCTTCACTTAGATCTTTTAGAGCACGGTGGTGGATTTGTTTTAAAGAAATTATTGATCTCTCATGCTTCACTTAGATTATTTTGAGAGTTGTTAATAGCATGGTAATTTGCTTAATGTTAGTATACCGGGTATTCAAGATATGTGAAACCTTCTTTTGAGTACATTGAATGCTAAGATAAGTTTGATGCTTGATAATTGTTTTGAGATATGGAGGTGATAATATCAAAGTCGTGCTAGTTGAGTGATTATGAATTTAAAGAATGCTTGTGTTGAAATTTACAAGTCCCGTAGCATGCACGTATGGTTAAAGTTGTGTAACAAATTTGAAACATGAAGTGTACCTGGCTTGTGCACCCTTATGAGTGGCGGTCGGGGACGAGCGATGGTATTTTCCTACCAATCAATCCCCCTAGGAGCATGCGCGTAGTACTTGATTTTTGATGACTTCTAAATTTTTGCAATAAGTATATGAGTTCTTTTGACTAATGTTGAGTCCATGTATTATACACACTTTTACCTTTCCGCCATTGCTAGCCTCTTCGGTACCGTGCAATGCCCTTTCTCACCTTGAGAGTTGGTGCAAACTTCGCCGGTGCATCCAAACCCCGTGATACGATACGCTCTATCACACATAAACCTCCTCATATCTTCCTCAAAACATCCACCATACCTACCTATCATGGCATTTCCATAGCCATTCCGAGATATATTGCCATGCAACTTCCATCATCATATTCATGACATACATTACTTTTGTCATATTGCCATTGCATGATCATGTAGTTGACATCGTATTTGTGGCAAAGCCACCATGCATTATTTTTCATACATGTCACTCTTGATTCATTGCACCATCCAGGTACACCGCCGGAGGCATTCATATAGAGTCATATCTTGTTCTAAGTTTCGAGTTGTAATCCTTATGTTGTAATCAATAGAAGTGTGATGATCATCATTATTAGAGCATTGCCCAAACAAAAAAAGAAGAGAAGAGAAAGGCCAACAAAAGGAGAAAGGCCCCCCAAAAAAGAGAAAATAAATAAAAAGGGCAATGCTACTATCTCTTTTTCTACACTTGTGCTTCAAAGTAGCACCTTTTTCTTCATAAAGTGAGTCTCATAACTTGTGCTTCAAAGTAGCACCTTGTTCTTCATGTAGTGAGTCTCATGTGTTATCACTTCCATATACTAGTGGGAATTTTTCATTATAGAACTTGGCTTGTATATTGCTACGATGGGCTTCCTCAAATGCCCTAGGTCTTCATGAGCAAGAAAGTTAGATGCACACCCACTAGTTTTCTTCTTGTTGAGCATTCATAGCTCTAGTGCATCCGTTGCATGGCAATCCCTACTCCTCATGTTGACATCAATCAATGGGCATCTCCATAGCCCGTTGATTATCCTAGTCAATGTGAGACTTTTTTTTTGTCTTCTCCACACAATCCCCATCATCATATTCTATTCCACTCATAGTGCTATATCCATGGCTCACGCTCATATATTGCGTGAAGGTTGAAAAAAGTTTGAGATTATTTAAGTATGAAACAATTGTTTGGCTTGTCATCGAGGGTATATGTAACGCCCCAAGACCGACGCTCCAGAAGACTTCCAGCTATTCCGGGTTTCGCCGTGTGTTTCATTTGTGCCTGCCCTTTTTATTTTTGCATTGCATCATGTCATCATGCCATCATGTCATTTATTTTTAAAACCTCAACTAAATAAATTGTATGGATTTTTTCGATCCATTTAAATCGAGGGACTCACATGGTGACTTCTCTTTATAACATATCCTCCAATATTAGGGAGCTATATTAAATATTCCACTATTTTGGAATCACCAAAACACACTTACAAAATAATTTCGTTCCTTTTCTGCTTCAAGTTTGGTCTCCAACCTTGCCAATATTATTTCATCATTTTCCGGAGCTCCACCAAAAATCCGAACATTTTGGACCTTCCCAAACACTCACTTCCGTTCAAACCCATTTGAATTAATTCAAATGATTTTGAATTTAATCTTGCAATCTTGCTCACTTCTATTTTCTTGGGACTAGCGCATTTTTGTGAGTCCAAGAATATTATTTGCATGTGCTAATTCTTTGCCTATCCTTCTCTTTCTTTTCTTTCTCTTTTTCTGTTTTGTTTTAAATGGGAAAATGAGAGAGAGAAGAGAGAGTGCAGCCTGTAGCCCAGCCGGCCTCTAAGCCCAAGGCCCAGCTGCTGCGCCCCATCGCTCCTCGTCCCGATCCCCATCTCCTCCCTCGCGCCACTCTCCCTCCCATCGATCCCCATCTCTTCCTCTGGCCGCCGCACTCATCTCTCTCCCTCGATCCCCCTCCTCTTTTCTTCCTCGTCGCGCCGAACCAGGGAGACGCCGCCCCCGCGCCCTGTCTTCCTCCTCGCCCTGCGCGCCCGACGCCGCCGCCGGCCTCTGCTTCTCAGCAGCCCCGCGTCCCCCTCTGCTCCACCACGCACGCAGCGCCTGAGCCCGGCCGCGTCGCAGCCTCTGCTGCCGGCGACCTCGCCACCGGCCTGCTACCTCGTCCCCAACCCCAAGCTCTCCTCTGCGTCGTCATCAGCCGTAGTTGCAGAGGAGTTCGTCTGCCGCCATGGAGTTTCGCCACCAGCCAGGATCCGGCGTCCCGAGGCCGATCCGTCCACCCCAGCCGTCCCTGCGCCTCCCCGTCGTGCTGCATCATCAGAGCTTGCGGCGCCGTCGTTGCCCTCCTGCCTCCACGCCGTCTTTGTTCGGGCGGAGATCGAACACACGCTGCCCCTGCGCGTTAACCAAACCACCCAATCGCACCCTGCTGCTTCGGTCGCTATTGGTTTGTTTGGCCATCATGGATATGTTGCTGCGGACGCCAAGTACGACTACACCACGGTGATACATGAACGACTACACGGCTACGACATCCTGGAGTCTCTAAGTACCGTGGCACCGAAGACTTTCGATGCGTCAAGTCCCTCTACGACAATTGTTGGACTACCATCCCGTGCATTGCACCAAGTACCACGACATCGTCGGCCCTACAAGTTCAACTATGGTTGCCGTGTACGACTACCGTCGACCCTCGAAGACCCCGTGGACCCCGATTCATCTACGGGACATGAACAACTGCTACCACTACCGTCGCCCCGAAGATGTTGGATTCGTCAAGTACCTCTCCGAAAACGAACATGTACCACTACTTCCACGACGCCCGTGAACGACTACTTCCCCTCTGAACCGATTCGCTTCGAAAACGCACGCTTCGAAGGTATAACCCCAAGACGCCGTCCGTGGACCGAATGCATGTGTTGAATGAGATGCATCGTTTGCGCCGTGATCAAATCGTCCTTGCGATGCCCCTCTTTTGCCGTGCCACCGTCCCGTGGGAACCCGAAAGCCGGGATCACCCCACCATCTTGCATGACTCGCTCACGCTCACGCCTCCTTTTGCACCGGTATCTCTGTGAGCTACCGGAACCGATATGTTGCCGTGGCATCATTTTCGGATATGTTGCCGTGGCACCATTTTTGTTTCACCGCCGTGGCACCTTTTTCCTTCCGCCATGGCGACAAATGCTTCATAACATGCTTATGTTAACGTTTTTATAAAAATTGCATAAAACCTGTATATGTCATCCGCATCATGATAACAACATTTAAAATGTTTAAAATTGTTGCTTGCCTTAAATTGCTAAATGATATGGGGATTCTCCGGAATGGTTGTTTGTTGCCTCCGGCCTCATTTAACCTTGACTAGATAGGTAGTTTTCATTTGCTTCACCCTCTTGCCATGCTTAACAACAGTTAATATTGTTGGGTAGCTTAAATGAGAGATAACTAAATAATTGATGTGGTGTTCCGTCAACATGCACCTCGTTGCATATTGAGCTCCACTTAACTTGTAGTATTGTTTGTTGCACTTTGCCATGCTATGCCTCATTAAACCGGACATGCATCATACTCGTTTGTGCATCATGACTTGTTTATGCTTGTGTGTTTACTATGTTGTTTGTTTCTTTCCGGGTTGCTTCTCTCGTTAGCTTCGGTTTCGTTCCGGAGTTGTGAGGATTCGTTCGTCTACATCCGTTTGTCTTCTTCATGGACTCGTTCTTCTTCCTTGCGGGATTTCAGGCAAGATGATCATACCCTCGAAATCACTACTATCTTTGCTATGCTAGTTTGCTCGCTCTTGCTATGCCAATGCTACGATACCTACCACTTGCTTGTCATGCCTCCCATATTGTTGAACCAAGCCTCTAACCCACCATGTCCTAGCAAACCGTTGATTGGCTATGTTACCGCTTTGCTCAGCCCCTCTTATAGCGTTGTTAGTTGCAGGTGAAGATTGAAGTTTGTTCCTTGTTGGAACATGGAGATGTTGTTCCTTGTTGGAACATGTTTCTGGTTGGGATATCACAATATATCTTATTTAATTAATGCATCTATATACTTGGTAAAGGGTGGAAGGCTCGGCCTTATGCCTGGTGTTTTGTTCCACTCTTGCTGCCCTAGTTTCCGTCATATCGGTGTTATGTTCCCGGATTTTGCGTTCCTTACACGGTTGGGCTATAATGGGAACCCCTTGACAGTTCGCCTTAAGTAAAGCTCTTCCAGCAATGCCCAACATTGGTTTTACCATTTGCACTAACAACCTACCACCTTCCCTTGGGTTCTGCAGACTCAAGGGTCATCTTTATTCTAACCCCCCCGGGCCAGTGCTCCTCTGAGTGTTGGTCCGAACTAGAGCCCTGTGCAGCGCCCCCTCGGGGAAACTCGAGGTTTGGTTTTAGTTGTACGGATTGCTCATCTGAGTGTGCCCTGAGAAAGAGATATGTGCAGCTCCTATCGGGATTTGTCGGCACATTCGGGCGGTGTTGCTGGTTTAGTTTTACCCTGTCGAAATGTCTTGTTGTATCGGGATACCGAGTCTGATCGGAACGTCTCGGGTGGAGGTCTATTCCTTCGTTGACTGTGAGAGCTTGTCATGGGCTAAGTTGGGACACCCCTGCAGGGATTTGAACTTTCGAAAGCCATGCCCGCGGTTATGGGCAGATGGGAATTTGTTAACGTTCGGTTGTAGAAAACCCGAAGTTGACCTTAATTAAAATACATCAACCGCGTGTGTAACCGTGATGGTCTCTTTCCGGCGGAGTCCGGGAAGTGAACACGGTGTTGGAGTTATGCTTGACGTAGGTTGCTATAGGATCACTTCTTGATCATACTTTTATCGACCGTGCTTTGCCCTCTCTTCTCGCTCTCTTTTGCGATTGTAGCCACCATATATGCTAGTCGCTTGCTACAGCTCCACCTCATTACTCCATCCTTCCTATAAGCTTAAATAGTCTTGATCTCGCGGGTGCGAGATTGCTGAGTCCCCGTGGCTCACAGATACTTCAAAAACCAGTTTGCAGGTGCCTAGGTTACCGTGCAGATGACGCAACCAAGCTCAAGGAGGAGCTCGATGAAGATCTTGCCCTTTGTGTTGTTTCGTTCTAGTTGATCAGTAGTGGAGCCCAGTTGGGGTCGATCGGGGACCTTTGTCGCATTTGGGGTTCTTCTTTTATTTTGGTTCCGTAGTCGGACCTTGATTGTATCTGGATGATGTAATGCTTTATTCATGTAATTGTGTGAAGTGGCGATTGTAAGCCAACTATGTATCTCTTTCCCTTATGTATTACATGGGTTGTGTGAAGATTAACTCACTTGCGACATTGCTTTCAATGCGGTTATGCCTCTAAGTCGTGCTTCGACACGTGGGAGATATAGCCGCATCGAGGGCGTTACAGTATAGAAGTTGGGAACATATTTGTGTGACGAAAATGAAACATAGCCTAACTATATAATTTTGTAGGGATGAACTTTCTTTTGTCATGCTATTTTGAGAAGACATGATTGCCTTGATTAGTATGCTTGAAGTATTATTATTTTTATGCCAATATGAACTTTTGTCTTGAATCTTTCGGATCTGAAAATTCATACTACAATTAAGGAGATTTACATTGAAATTATGCCAAAGTATCACTCCGCATCAAAAATTCTTTTTTATCATTTACCTACTCGAGGACGAGCAGGAATTAAGCTTGTGGATGCTTGATACGTCTCCAACGTATCTATAATTTTTGATTGCTCCATGCTACTTTATCTACTGTTTTAGGCAATATTGGGCTTTATTATCCACTTTTATATTATTTTTGGGACTAACATATTAACCGGAGGCCCAACCCAGATTTGTTGTTTTATGCCTATTTCAGTGTTTCGAGGAAAATGAATATCAGACGGAGTCAAAACGGAACAAAATCAACTGGAGAAGTTATTTTTCGAAGGAAAGCAACCTGATAGACTTATAGTGTATGTCAGGGGAGTCCCGAGCTGCCCACGAGGGTGGGGGGCGCCCCCCCTGGGCCCGTCCCCCTGCCTCGTGAGCACCCCGGAGGTCCACCGACGTACCCCTTGCACCCATATATACCTACGTACCCTAAAACTTCCAGAACATAAGATAGATCGGGAGTTCCTCCACTGCAACCCTCTGTAGCCACCAAAAACCTCTCGGGAGCCCGTTCCGGCACCCTGCCGGAGGGGGAACCCATCTCCGGTGGCCATCTTCATCATACTGGCGCTATCCATGACGAGGAGGGAGTAGTTCACCCTCGGGGCTGAGGGTATGTACCAATAGCTATGTGTTTGATCTCTCTCTCTCTCTCTCATGTTCTCTCTCGTGTTCCCTCTATGGCACGATCTTGATGTATCCTGAGCTTTGCTATTGTAGTTGGATCTTATGATGTTTTTCCCCCTCTACTCTCTTGTGATCAATTGAGTTCCCCTTTGAAGTTATCTTATCAGATTGATTCTTTTATGAGAACACTTGATGTATGTTTTGGTGATCAACTTGCAGGTTTCGTGACATTGGGAACCTATGCATAGGGGTTGGCACACGTTCTTGACTCTCCGGTAGTAGCTTCGGGGCACTCTTTAAAGTACTTTTATGTTGGTTGGATGAATCTGAGATTGTGTGACGCATATCGTATAATCATGCCCACGGATACTTGAGGTGACAATGGAGTATCTAGGTGACATTAGGGTTTTGGTTTATTTGTGTCTTAAGGTGTAATTCTAGTACGAACTCTTTTATAGATCGATCGAAAAGAATAACTTTGAGGTGGTTTCGTACCCTACCATAATCTCTACATTTGTTCTCCGCTATTAGTGGCTTTGGAGTGACTCTTTGCTGCATGTTGAGGGCTTGTTATATGATCTATCTATGTTATTATTGTTGAGAGAACTTGCACTAGTGAAAGTATGAACCCTAGGCCTTGTTTCCTATCATTGCAATATCGTTTACACTCACTTTTATCGCTCGCTACCTTGCTGTTTTTATTATTTCAGATTACAAATACCTTTATCTACCATCTATTTTGCACTTGTATCACCATCTCTTCGCCGAACTAGTGCACCTATACAATTTACCATTGTATTGGGTGTGTTGGGGACACAAGATACTCTTTGTTATTTGGTTGTAGGGTTGTTTGAGAGAGACCATCTTCATCCTACGCCTCCTACGGATTGATAATCCTTAGGTCATCCACCTGAGGGAAATTTGCTACTATCCTACAAACCTGTGCACTTGCAGGCCCAACAACGTCTACAAGAAGAAGGTTGTGTAGCGGACGTAATTTTCCCCTTCCAAGTTGCCTTTGTTTTCCCGCCTTCCCACCCTTTTTCTTCCCGGAGTCTGAGTCTCTTTCGTCCATCAATTTCATTCATGCGGAGCCTCTTCAGTCTTTTGTCAATTGTTTCAACCGGTGAATTATCTTTTGCTTGACATTCTTCATCTCTTTTCTGGTGGCATCAATTCAAGTTTTTCGGGTTGATCACATTCTTTTCCTTGGATCAAGTGTTTTCCCTGTTCGTTCCCCTCTCGCCAGTTTATCCTTCTGGAGTGCTCAAGACATCTCAGGAGAATCATCTGTGTTTGAATTAATTCGAGGTTGTCACCTTATCTCAGGAGATCCGGTGGCATCAATTCAAGATTCGTGATTCTAGCTTCATGTTATCCTCTCAAGCTATTCCGCTTATCAGGAATTCTTTCCTTGCCCATCCAGAGTATTTCAGAAATTATTTTCTGTTTCGTTGCACTTGAGGCCATCATTCCAGAAGAATTCTTTGTCCTCACATTCCGGCTGTCATTATCCAATTATCCCGGCGCATCTGTCAAGTATTCTTTAATCAGCTTGTTATCTCTTCGTTCTTGTGCATCTAAATCCCCTCAAGCATATTTTTTCTTCTAATTATTCCTGGTGATTCATTCTCTATCATCAGTCATTTTTGAATTCTTACGGTGGGTCGTTCAAGATTCTTTTCCTTGATTATCATATTAATTCAGTCGTTCTTTTCAATCCTACCGGTGGTTCATGAAGACCTTCTCAAGTTTGCGATATGTCACTTCTCAATCTTTTTCAAGAAGAATAAGTAGTATGAAAAATCCATTGCTTGTCATCAATTTAATTTTATGAAGGATAAGCATACAATAAATCTTATTCTTATTTCATCCAAGTGATTAATCCCTTCCTTCGGAGTTTGTTCTTGATGAATGAATTCTAGTTCCAAGTGTTTTAATCTTTTCTTTTCCGAAATTCAAATTTTTCCTCGGCCATTTCGTTGGAACCTCCATCTAAATCACCGCTAGGCTCATCTTATTCTTTCATCCTTCATTCTATCTCATCATCCTTTTTGTCACCGGAGTTCTTCATGGTGGTTCTTCAGGATTTAATTCATTATTCAAGAGTTCATCAAGATTTTGTGGGAGGAGTTCAAGTATCTTTTCTTCTCGCGTCTCGAAGTACAAATAATTCTTCCTTTTCTTCTAAAGTGGAGTTTTGTATTTCTTCATTCTTCTCAGCTTTTCAGACATCGGTGGTGGTATATTTCACCTCAAGTTTTGAGTTGTTTTGATAAGTCCACAACAAGCTTATTCTTTCGTTGTTGATTTTCTCAACAACTCCATTCAATCTTTCCTTCTAAGTTCTTTTCATTCAATTCTTTCAATTCTTTCGGAGGCATTGCATTTTCCATCTCGTCAAGTGTCATCTCATTGGGTGAAGTTCATGTTCTAATTCTTCCATTTTCAGTCGGAGTGTTGCCGAAATTCCTTTGTTCATTCCTTTTCTATCTTGTTCTAACCGGAGTGGTTTCAGAGTCTATCTAGTTCCCATGAGCTTTTGACTCTTGTCATATTCGCCGTTCCTCTTTCTATCCAAGTGCTCTCGACTTGGTTCATTTTCCCCTTGCATTCTTACTTCTCCTCTTCCTCTTTCTCTTCCATCTCGTTCCTAAGATCTCAGGACGAGATCTCTTGTTAGTGGAGGAGAGTTGTAACGCCCCGGATCCGATGCGCCAGGTGTCTTCCAGTTATTCGTCGTTGTTGCCATATCATTTGCTTGCGTGTTGCATTTTGCCATGTCATCATCTGCATTTCATCTGCATGTTTTTCAAAACTTGCATCCTTTCGGGTTCCTCCGGTTCCCTCCGTTGTCCATTCTGAGCACACACACACACTTGCACGCGCCCATCGCACCTCTCAGACCTTGTTTCATGAGCGGGAGAAAAGCGTTCTCGGAATGGACCCATATTTGCCGAGTGGCCTTGGTTTATCACTGGTAGACCGCTCGTCAAATTTCGTTCCATTTGGAGGTCGTTTGATGCCCCAACGGTTAACCGAGTTCACCGAAACCCCCTTCTCTTTGCAGCCCAGCCCCTCTTCACCACAGCCCATGAGCCCATCCAAACCCCCTCCATGCTCTCGGTCATTCGATCATGGTCGTGTGGGCGAAAATCGCTCCTCATTTGGACACTCCTAGCTCCCTCTACCTATAAATATGTCCCTCTCCCCCGAAATCCCGGATGAACCCTAGCTTCTTCCTCCTCCCGCAGCCGGACGTGTCCACCCCGTCGCCGGACGTGTCCACCGCCGCCTCCATGTCGCCCGGGCCAATCCGGTGCCTCCACGTCAGCTCTGCCGCCTCCTAGACCAACCCCACGCCGCCAAGTGTCGCGTCGCCGTGCTCCCCGCGCCCTCCTCTGCGTGGCCTGCGGGAGCCTGCAGCCGGCCCGCTCCGAGCTGCATCTGGGCCGCGCCGGCCCGCGCATTGCCGCCAGCCGCCCGAGCGCCCGGATCCTGCCGCCACCGCGCTCGC
>NC_057813.1:343056817-343067095 GCF_018294505.1 Triticum aestivum
CCACCCTCGCTCCGGCCAGATTCAGGCAGGGGCGCCCAGATCCACCTCGTCCCCGACCTCCTCCGGCATTCCCCTCGTCGTCCGGCCACCTGCATCCCGCGCCGACACCGATCGACCTCGCCGGACCTCCCCCCGACCCGGTTCCACTTCGCCCGACCCGATCCGCGTTGACCCCGTGAGGTTGATTTTTTTTTCTCGAAGTCCCTAGTTTTCAGCATTCTGGTGCCCACTTTGATATGCCATAACTTCTTGCATGTAGCTCCGTTTTGCGCGTGTAATATATCAAAATGTTCACCATGAGATGCTCTTCAGTTAATTACACTGTGCCATGCTTGTTTGAGTTCATCTTGATGCCCTTATCATCGTTGGAAGAGTGCTATATGATGTTAACTGCTCTTTGTTATCAGAACTTGTTGTTTTGTCTTTTTCATTGCATTTGTGTGTGCATCCTATGAGCTTGATGCGTACATGAGTTTGGAGATACATCATGCCATCTTTACAGTGGTGCAATCCATGTATTTTTGTGTGCCTTGTGGTGAGTGCATCAAGCTTGTGAAGTGGGCTACTTGCGGTTACTGTTTTGCTAGGCTGAACCTGTTATATCATGATGCTATGGAAACCTGCTGCTACAAGTAATTCTATGCATACTAAGGATGTTTTGTTATACATGTCACGCTCTCTCCATCCATGCCCTTGGTTGCATTTATAGCCTACTGTAGCTGGTTGTTGTCTTGCTCTCAAATTGCTAAATAATGTTGTTCTCAGCCTGTTAATATTAAGTTCAGTTTTGCCATGTGTTTTGCTAGTGATCCATGAACCCTATGAACTTAATCTTGCCATGTTTAGCTCCATAAACATGTCTTATTACTGTTGGTTACACTTTCATGCCATGTATTGCTCTGTGGTGAGTTGTACAAGCTCACCAACATGCCTACTTATCATTGTTCCTGCCATGTACTGTTATTCTGAATCTGTCATATCATTTGCCATGTTTGCATGGATCCCACCATCTTTTCTGTTGATCTTTGGAATTAGTTCAGTAAGGGAGTTTTGTTCTTTGTCTTTAGTATTAGCATGCCATGCCTTTGTTTGCCATGATAAGTTCCTGTAGCATTTTGTTTGATAGATCTAAACATTGCAAGCTGATGTAATTTCTGCCATGCACAGTGATTTCTGCAAAGTCTGTGAACTGTTATTATTTGCAATCTTGCCATGTCCTTTTGAGCATGTTATAGTGTTTTCGGGAGATAGCTCAGTGTTCATGTGTTTTTGTGCTTTACCTGTACATCATGTCCATGCCTTTTGTTTTCATGTTGAGGTTCTATAGCATATTGTTTTGATGCTTGCTAGATGCCTAGTTACTGTTTTGGACAGCTTGTCCTTTAAACTTGTTTCATGTGTATGTGTTGAACCGTTGCTCCGTTTTGAGTTTGCTTTATATGAAACTTGCTTGATTTTGCATCTAGTTTCATCTTATAATGTTGCATCCATGTTTTGGGAGTGTTTTCTTGATGTTTGGATGCATTCTGCAACAATGCCATGTTTAACTTATTTTGCTCATATCTTCTAGGCCGTAGCCCCGAACTAAATGAACTTTATATGTAACTTGACTAGAATTTCGTGTAGATCATCTTGGTGCATTTTAAATTGCTATTTAACAACTTGAACATAAGGTTTATTCAGATCTGGACCAATTTCGAAATTCGTATATGAGGACTTACCGGATTAGTTATATGTTGTTTCCGGCCTCATTTAAACTTGCTTTGTTGTGTTATTCTTGTATGCATCATCTCTTGCCATCAGTAGCTTCATGTAGCCTTTGTCATGCATCATACTTGGTTGAGCATCATGCCATTTCTATGTGTTGTGTGTTTACCGTGTGTTTGCTTCTTTCCGGTTGTGCTCCTTCTCGTTAGTTCCTGTTTCGTTGCGATCATGAGGATTCGTTCGTCTACGCTTAATTCGTCTTCATGGATTCATATTCTTCATGGAATCGTTCTTCTTCCTTGCGGGATTTCAAGCAAGATGACCGTTACCCTGGATCTCACTACTATCATTGCTATGCTAGTTGCTTCGTTCTATTGCCATGCTGCGCTACCTATCACTTGTTCTTCAAGCCTCCCAATTTACCATGTCAGCCTCTAACTTTTTTCACCCTTCCTAGCAAACCATTGTTTGGCTATGTTACCGCTTTGCTCAATCCCTCTTATAGAGTTGTTAGTTGCAGGTGAAGTTGAAGGTTGCTCCATGGTGGACAGGATTTTGTTGGGATATCACAATATCTCTTATTTAATTAATGCATCTATATACTTGGTAAAGGGTGGAAGGCTCGGCCTTATGCCTGGTGTTTTGTTCCACTCTTGCCGCCTTAGTTTCCATCATACCGGTGTTATGTTCCTTGATTTTGCATTCCTTACGCGGTTGGGTGATTTATGGGACCCCCTTGATAGTTCGCTTTCAATAAAACTCCTCCAGCAAGGCCCAACATTGGTTTCACATTTGCCTAACTACCTACTAACTTTCCCTTGGGCAGGCCAACCCAAGGGTCATCTTTATTTTAACCCCCCCCCCCTCCCGGGCCAGTGCTTCTCTAAGTGTTGGTCCGAACCGAGCCGCCTGCGGGGCCACTTCGGGGAAACTCGAAGTCTGGTTTTACTCGTAGCCTGTCTCATCCGATGTGCCCTGAGAACGAGATATGTGCAGCTCCTATCGGGATTTGTCAGCACAGTCGGGTGGTCTTGCTGGTCTTGTTTTACCATTGTCGAAATGTCTTGTAAACCGAGGTTCCGAGACTGATCGGGTCTTCCTGGGAGAAGGAATATCCTTTGTTGACCGTGAGAGCTTGTGATGGGCTAAGTTGGGACACCCTTGCAGGGTATAAACTTTCGAGAGCCGTGCCCGCGGTTATGTGGCACATGGGAATTTTTTAATATCCGGTTGTAGAGAACTTGACACCAGATTCGAATTAAAACGCATCAACCGTGTGTGTAGCCGTGATGGTCTCTTTTCAGCGGAGTCCGGGAAGTGAACACGGTTTTGGGTTATGTTTGCCGTAAGTAGGAGTTCAGGATGACTTCTTGATCACTTCTAGCTTCTCGGCTGTTCCGTTGGCTTCTCTTCTCGCTCTTATTTGCGTATGTTAGCCACCATATTTTCCTTAGCCGCTGCTGCAACCTCACCACTTTACCCATTCCTTTCCCATTAAGCTTTGCTAGTCTTGATACCCATGGTAATGGGATTGCTGAGTCCTCGTGGCTCACAGATTACTACAACAACAGTTGCAGGTGTAGGTTATGCGATGATCATGACGCGAGAGCGATGCTTGCTTGTTTTGGAGTTCTTCTTCTGCTTCTTCTTCGATCAGGGGATAGGTTCCAGGTCGACAGCCTGGGCTAGCAGGGTGGATGTCATTTGAGCTTCTTTTTGTGTTTCATCCGTAGTCGGATGTTGCTATTATGTATGATGTTATTGTATTCATGTGGCATTGTTTGCCTCTTGTTTGTATCCCCAACTATTATGTAATGGTTTGATGTAATGATATCCACCTTGCAAAAGCGTCTCCAATATGTGCTTCTATCCTTGGTGGGACCTTCGAGTTCCTTTAGGATAGGTTTGCATATTGGGCGTGACACTTGGTAAGGTTGTATTGGTCGCACATATTTTGCATATGACCTCTTGCATTACTTCTACTTTGTTAACCACCATCTACTTTTAAGCATCACATATGAGTATATGTTATACCTATCCATTTTCTGTACCTATTCCATGTGTCATCATACTACGTTTTTCCCGTCAAATGTTGTTCTTCTGTAATAGATGTCCAAAAGGAAGAGGGTGAGTGCATATCCTCAAGGACTACAAACTAGGTATTTGGAAAAGGTAGTGTACCTGTTAAATCAGATAGATCAGCAGCCACAGAAAACATAGGCCCAACTGTACCACACTTTACCCCTACTCCACTGGCCAAACCCCTATTAGAACTATTGAGAGGCCATCGTCAGGTACTGTTTATGATATCAATTTAAAATTTGAACTCCTAAATTTCTGCATGTGCCTTACCTTCTCTCTTGTATGAAAACTAATTTCAGATGAATCTCCTTGCTTAAAGGATCGTAGGATCTCACAACAATACTAGGCACTACATTGCTCTTGTCAGTACCTCTTTCCCTTTGTCAGCATACTTACACTCATTGTTGTTTGATTATGTAGGATCACTGTAAATGTTCGCTTCTTTATCCTGCCTTTGCTCGAAATTTTGAGATCTATATTTACTCTTAGATAAATGTAGAATTAACACAATGGTTATGAAGTTTTGGATTGCTCGTGTAAGTACCTGTTGTCATGTACTCCCTCGGTATCGAATTAATTGTTGATCAATTGGATGTATTTATAACTTAATAGTGCTAGATACATCCATTTGAGTGACAAGTAATAATGGAGGGTGGTGGTATTACTCTACTTGCATCGCAAGATAGTTGATTGTCTAGCATTACTTTGCATCTTATCTGCCCTGCCCTCCACTTCCTCCAAATTATCAGATCTACATTTACTCTTACCAAAATGTTGAATAAAAGCCAATTGCACTTCACACATTGATGTCTGCATTCCTCTTGTCGGTACCTTTTGCCTTGTAACGCTGTACTTGATTAATTGCTATTTGATTATGTATCATCAGTCTGCACCTGAGCTTAATTATCCTCTATTTCCTCTAGTATTATGTGATCTATATTTACTCTTTGCAAAATGTAGAATAATGACAACGCTTATAAAGAAGTTTCTTTGGGAGAATTTATTGAATTATCCTTTCATCGACATGGAGAAGGGCTTTGTCCATCCCGTGTTAACATGCATCCTTCTCAAGCCTTCAATCTTTGTTCTAGAAATAGATTTGGAGAGGCATCATTTCCTCCACTGTTGTTTACATCTGATTGGATGTTTGTGACAACTACCAGTTTTAAATTGTAGTTGTAAAAACATGTTCCTTATGCAGAACAGATCCATTTATTTGCTTATATAATTGTAAAATCTATTACGTGTCTCTTTGTTTCTCTTTCATAGTCCCATCTCTTATGCCAGGCAGAACTTTAGAGAAGATAGCGAGCCAAACCATCTTGAAGAGAGCGAGATGACCGCAAGGTCATGTCTTGATGAAGATAGTGAGTTGAAGCTACTCTCCAGCAGCTGTGAGACAACCTCTCTACAGTCGCTACCTCAATCAGTTCAACTTCTTCAGTTTGAACTTAAAACAGAAAGGACTGCTTCATCTAAGCTCTGACTTGATGTCAAATAAGCAATGAAGATCTCAGAGGACTACCTTGCGAGCTTTGGTGCTATAAAGCTAGGGATGCAGCATCTATCGTTGACACAACTAAGGTCTCATCAGCTTGTTCAGCTGCTTGTGGTGGTCGTCCCGTCCAGGCCTAATGCCTTCTGAAGTTCTTTGAGTTTTGTATATTCTTTTGTCGGCTCATTTGTATGCACTGGTGGCGACCTTTGATTCCCAGTGTATGTAACCCGCGGTCATGTTGCGCTTTATTATGCCGTAATTTCTTTATTGTATAGTCTAGGTTTATTCTTTGTCGGTATGCTATAATTTCGGCCGAAAGGTTCAATGGATCTCAATGTTGTCAGTCTTCAGGTCGGCCCGTTACTCATATGGGCCAAAACGTGGGCCTATAATCATCCTGGGCCATTAGCAGGTCTAATCATATAGTTTTCTGGCTTTAACAGGTCGAGTAAAGTTTTGTCCAGCTAGGCCAGAGAATACCATGGGCTTTTAACAGGCTAAAAACTAGATTGGGCTAGCATTGAGCCAAAAAATCCACGGGCCAATACAGGCCAAAACTAAGTAAGGCCCATGTTTGGCCCAAATAGGACGAGCCGTTAATAGGCCAAAATATATCTCAGGCCCTGTTTGGCCCAATAAAATTATGGGCTTTAAGCAAGCCAGTATCAACGCGGACTGTAGGCCCAACAGTGTCACGGGACATTATTAGATGGGCTATAAGCGGGCCGGATTCAACACGGCGTGTAATTAGGTCCAACTGTTACACAGGCATTTAACAAGCCGATAGGCCAGTTGGGCTAAAATTTATCCATGAAGACTATAGGCCGTTAAGAGGCCTAAAGTTACTTCAGACAAGATATAGCCCAATTTCTGCATCGGCCGTTAAATGGCCTAAAGTTAAACCGGGCCAACAATGTCCCAGTTGCACCACGGGCCGCTAACAGGCCGAAACTATTATCGGGCCGAACTAGTAAACAGGCATTTAACAAGCTGAAATACAAACCTGGCTTAGAATGGGCCCAAAAGAAAAGAGGCCTGTTAACGGGCCTGATCTGATATGGGACATAATTTGGCCCAAAACACGGCAGGCTGTGAATGGGCCTGATTTGGTATGGGCCTCAATTTGACCCAAAACATGGCAGGTTTTAACGGACCAGCCCACTAGTGTCTGAAAAAATATGGTGGGCCTTTAGCTGGGCCAGCCTTTTTACCTTAAATGGGCCACTGTTTGGCCGTCCCACGTGTCGACGTATCATAGGCGCCTTCGGTCCAATGAGTGGATGACATTTGTCCCAACGGTGAGCCGACCCGTGGTTCCTCTCGCCAATGAGAAATTTACACGTGGAAAATCCCTATTGGTCCTGGCTGTTAGCTGGTTATCGGATCCAAAACCGGACCCGATAGCTTAACGGTGACCCGTTACGGTGGATGCCATGTGTCAGTCAACCTTGACGAAAGCATTTCCATGACGCGCGATTTATCGTCATGGAAGTGGACACTTCTGTGATGACAATTTTGGTAATGTCATGGAACACATCTATGACAGCACAAGTATGACTACCTTGATTCTGTCATAAAATCGTCATGGATGTACCTGCATGAAAGAAACCGTGACCTATTGTGACAGACACGTATCATCACGGAAGTGTATTTTTTCGTAGTGATGATGGTTGACTTGATTCTGTGCAAAAATAGAAACTTTTGCTTCCAGTAACATAATTGTTCACTGGAATGTGATAAAATTTTGAAATTTTTACAAATGATTGGTATACAAGTTCCCCACATTGTCCTATTTTTCAGAATTTTTTGGATTTACAGAAGTATGGTCATTTTCCAGATCATTACAGATTGTTCTATTTTTGACAAATTCTATTTTCAATGAATAATTTGCTTGTTTTCTAGTTTCTATGGCTTATATTGCTCAATATAAATTGCGGAAATAATAATTTATAGTAGGAATTGTGTGATAACAATTATTAATCTTGTCTTCGACAGTACCAAAGGGAATGATTTGTTTTTATCATACTAACCTATCTCACGAAGTTTCGTTAAGTTTTCTGTGATTTGAAGTTTTCAAGGCTTGGGTGAGATATCAATATGAGGAGAATAAGGAGTGACAATACCCTAAGCTTGGGGATTCCCAAGGCACCCCAATGGTAATATTCAAGTAAGATCCAAGCAACTAAGCTTGGGGATGCCTTGAATGCATCCCCTCTTTCGTCTCCAACATTATCGGTAACCTCACTTGGAGCTATATTTTTATTCGTCACATGATATGTGTTTTGCTTCGAGTGTTATTTTATTTTGTTAGGATTTGCTTTCTGTTATTTAGAATAATTTTTTGTATCTTTTATTTCAATAAAATGTCAAGTACAGCCTTTACCATGCTTATTTTGCAAGTCTATATGTGGTTGTTTGAAAACTGAAAGTTGGACGCTAGTGCGTGAATTCTTGAGAAAAGGCAGAATGTTGTTGATTTTTTTTGAAAAATAAGCTATGATAAATTTTATAGAATGTGGTAAATTTTTAGAATTTTTGGAGTTGAGGAAGTTTGAATCTTCTTGCATTCTTTACACAGTGTCCTGTTTAGACAGATTACTGTTATCTTTGCATTGTTTGCATATGTTTGCTTGTTTAATGATTCTATTTGAGGATAAGAGTATGAAATATGCAGAGGCATTCAGTATGCCATGTTAAATTATAATTTTAGTGATTTGCTATAGTAGAGAATGATAAGGTTATGCATTGATTTATACTAACTTATATCATGAGTTCTTGTTGAGTTTTGTGTGGATGAAGTTTTTAAGATTTAGGGAAACCATGATATAAAAGGAATTAAGGAGACACAAAAGCTCAAGCTTGGGGAAGCCCACGGCATACCAAGATAATATTTCAAGAAGTCTCAAGCATCTAAGCTTGGGGATGCCCCGATAGGCATCCCACCTTTCTTCTTCAACAATTATTGGTTAGTATTGGTTGAGCCTAAGTTTTTGCTTCTCCACGTGAGTTGTGCTATTGTTGGAATGTCATTATTTTTGCTTGCTATCTTAATAAAATACTTAGATCTGAAAGTTTTAAAATGAGAGAGAGTCCTCAAATAGCCACCCGTTTACTTAACTACTCGCTTGATCTTCACTTATATCTTTTTGGAGTAGTTTGTGATTTACTCTTGTGCTCCACTTATATCCTATGGGTAAATTGTTGAATGAATTGAATGTCATGAACTTGAAATTATATGTTCATATCATGCCTAGTAGTTTCACATTGGGTTTAGAAAGTGAAATCTATTGAAGCTTGACAATCACAATATTGGTCATATAAGTAATTCATGAATGATTAGTATAAGGAATAGAACTTTCACATACAAATATATTATCTTGTAATCTTCTATGATTGTGAATACACATTAATTATTTTCAAACTTGATCAAATTAGTTGAAGTTGGACAAGGAAGACAATGGAATGAGTTATTGTGTACATTTGCATAGAAGTTATATTGTTATGGATCCTCCAACATGTGGTGTTTGCTTATGATCTTTTGCTAGCCAAAAATTCGTACAAAGTAGAGATACTACTTATGCATCCAAAAATCCTTTAACCCAGTTTCTTGTCATGAGTGTCCACCATACCTACCTATGGATTGAATAAGATCCTTCAAGTAAGTTGTCATCAGTGCATAAAACAATAAAAAAATGCTCCTAAATATGATTGATCTTTTATTGTAAGGGAAAATAAGGATTGTACAAACTTGTGATGGCAAAGTAATAAAAGCGACAGACCGCATAATAAAGGTTGCTATCATAAGGGGCAATATAATGCGACGTTTCTTTGCATTAAAAGCTTGTGCATCCAAAAATAAAAAGTGCATGACAAGCTCTACTTCCCCTATGAAGGGCATATGTCTTACTTTTCACTATTTACTTTTATGCAAGAGTCAATAGTATGTATTGTCATTTCAACCTCAATTATTCCCTAGTCGACAAGCATCATGCAGTGGGGAAAGATCTAGGCACATATGGCTAATCAAATATATTTGATCATGAATTATTATTATTGACAATTATATCTATGATAAATGAGTTGGGAGGCGAAACATTAAGCCCCTATGTTTCTTTGTGTTCGATGGATGTGGTTTGTTCCAAAAATATACTTTGAGTACTAGCAATAATAGAAGACTATATGTGGAGCTCTTACTTAAACTTTGTGAGAATAAGTTAAATTGCAATTGTTTGGTGACGAAGAACATAGGTTGTCAAGTTTTAAGAGAAGGCATTGTTTGAACCGTAACATGTGAATTGATTGCTACTTTATCATGATGAGTTCTATGAGAAAGAGTTGTTGTTATGATGCTAGGAAAAGTGTCTGAAATTATCACTGATCAAACTTTTACACTATGCTAGCATTCACACTTCATAAATTATTTCTTTTATCATTTACCTACTCGAGGATGGGTAGGAATTAAGCTTGGGGATGCTGATACGTCTCTAAATGTATCTATAATTTATGAAGTATTAATGCCATGTTTACAACGATTTTGGTATGATTTGCATGGAACTAACCCGGACTGACGTTATTTTCAGCAGAACTACCATGATGTTCTTTTTTGTGCAGAAATCAAAGTTCTCCAAATGCGGCGAAACTTTTTGATGATTTTTTTGGAAGAGGAGAGAAATAATGAAGCAAAGAACCACCAGAGGGGGCCCTGCTGCCCACAAGGCACTAGGGCACACCATCCCCTGCCATGCCCTAGTGGGTAGTCGGCCCCCTGAGGCCCATCTTCGTGTGATTCCAATACTGAAAAATCCTATATAAACAACAACAACAACAACAACAGGAACAGGAACAGCAGCAGGAACACCAACAGCAGTAGCAACATCAACAACAACACCAACAGCAACAGCTCCAGCACCAGCACCAGCAACAGCAACACCACCACCAACACCACCACCACCACCAACAACAGCAGCAGCAACAACAACAACAACAACAAC
>NC_057813.1:343067195-343084057 GCF_018294505.1 Triticum aestivum
TTCTTCTTCTTCTTCTTCTCCTCCTCCTCCTCCGTCTCCTTCTTCTTCTCCTTCTTATTCTCCTTCTTCTTCTCCTTCTGCTTCTCCTTCTGCTTCTTCTTCTTCTTCTTCTTCTTCTTATTCTTATTCTTATTCTTATTCTTCTTCTTCTTCTGCTTCTCCTTCTGCTTCTCATTAATTCCTATTTGCAATAATAAGAACATCATTAATTGTTCCCATAGGTTTCTTAATGGTGGAATCCATGAGATGCAAATTTAAAGAACAATTATCAAATTCATGAAAACCTATCACATCACATAAAGTTTTTGGAATCGTGGAAATGCTAGCACCCAAACCACAAAAGCATGTCACTCATAATCTTTAATTTTAATCTTAATAGTAAATTCCCACTCATCATAAAGTTTTCTAGGAATAGAAACTTCCAATTCAAGTTTTTCTTCAAAAGGTTTCATCATAGCATCAAGGATATGTTTAGTAAAGCTTTATTTTGATTATAAGCATGAGGAGAATTCAACATGGATTGCAACAAGGAAATACATTCTATCAAAGAACAATTAGCATAATTAAAGTCTTGAAATCCAAAAGAGTGGGTTCATTGCTACTTAAAGTTTTGACCTCTCCAATCCCACTTTTATCAATTTTTGCATTAAGACCTATACCTTCTAGCTAAAGTTGACTCATCTCCAGTCCCATCTTTATCAAGATTTATATTAGAAAACAAAGATTCAATAGGAGTCACATCAATCACTTTAAGATCTTCATCATTATTCTCACATGACTCTGGTTTAGCGGCCATCTTATTTACCAAAGTAGTTTCTTTATCGCAAATTTGACCTACTAAATTTTCAAGATGAGCAAATTGAGATTTAAGACCATAAAATTCCTTAGAAACATCATCGAGCTCTTTAGTAATATACTCCATCATAGTTTCTTGTTCCTTAAGTTCGTTTCTAAAGAAACTATTATGCTCAAATTGTAGGGACATGAAACTTTTAGCATTATTTCCAATCTCTTCCAACATCCTATAGTAAGGATCAAAGCTCTTAGGATGAGCCATACGGGCAAACAAGCAATCTAACACATGAGCAACCAAAAAGCAAACGAAAAGATGAACGGAAGAAGGGCAAATAAAAAGGCAATTCTTTTTGTGTTTTTCTAAAATCGTTTTACAAGTGGGGGAGAGGAAAATGAGAGGCAAATGGCAAATAATGTAATGCAAGAGATGAGAGTTTATGGTGGGCACTTGGTAGGCTTGATGTATTTCTCCCCGGCAACGGCGCCATATATTCTTCCTGCTACTTCTTGAGCTTGCGTTGGTTTTCCCCTTTAAGAGGAAAAGGTGATGCAGCAAAGTAGAAATAAGTATTTTCCCCAGTTAAGAACCAGGGTATCAATCCAGTAGGAGATACACACAAGTCTCCAATCTATGCACTTGCACAAACAATCAAACACTTGCAGCCAACGCGATAAAGGGGTTGCCAATCCCTTCACGGTCACTTGCAAAGGTGAGATCTGATAGATATAGATATAAAAGATTACTAAAATGTAGGAGAAAGTATAAGTAAATAAATTGCAGCAAGGTATTTTTGGGTTTTTTGGTTTATAGATCTGAAAATATATGATGGAAAATAGACCCGGGGGCCATAGGTTTCACTAGAGGCTTCTCTCTTGAAGGAAAATAATACGGTGGGTGAACAAATTACTGTCGAGCAATAGATAGAAAAGCGCAATGTTATGACGATATCCAAGGGAATGATTATGAATATACGCATCACGTCCATGTCAAGTAGACCGACTCCTGCCTGCATCTACTACTATTACTCCACACATCAACTGCTATATGGCATGCATCTAGAGTATTAAGTTCATAAGAACGGAGTAACGCCTTAAGTAAGATGACATGATGTAGAGGGATAAACTCAAGAAATATGATGAAAACCCCATCTTTTTACCCTTGATGGCAACAATACAATACATGCCTCGCTACCCCTACTTTGTCACTGGGTGAGAACACCGCAAGATTGAACCCAAAACTAAGCACCTCTCCCATTGCAAGAAGAACCAATCTAGTTGGCCAAAACAAACCGATAATTCGAAGAGAATTACAAAGATATCAAATCATGCATATAAGAATTTACAGAAGATTCAAATAATATTCATAGATAAACTGATCATAAATCCACCATTCATCGGATCTCGACAAACACACCGCAAAAGAATATTACATCAGATAGATCTCCAAGAACAACAAGGAGAACATGGTATTGAGGATCAAAGAGAGAGAAGAAGCCATCTAACTACTAGCTATGGACCCGTAGGTCTGTGGTAAACTACTCACGCTTCATCGGAAGGGCAATAGAGTTGATGTAGAAGCCCTCCGTGATCAAATACCCCTCCGGTGGGATGCCGGAAAAGGCCCCAAGATGGGATCTCACGAGAACAGAAGGTTATGGCGGCGGAAAAGCATTTTGGTGGATGCTTCTGGTGGTTTTGGACTATTCTGAATATATATATAGGCCAAAGATTAGGGTTGGAGGACTCCCGTGGGTCCCACAAGCCAAGGGGACGCGCCCCCCTAGGGCGCGCCCTGAGGGCTTGTGGAGCCCTCGGGACTCTTTTGCCTTCCTCTCCAAGGTCTACGCGTGTCTTCTGGTCCAAGAAAAATCATCGTGAAAGTTTACTACGTTTCGACTCCGTTTGATATTCCTTTTCTGTAAGACTCAAAAACAAGGAAAAACAGAAACTCGCACTGGGATCTGTGTTAATAAGTTAGTCCTAACAAATAATATAAAATAGCAAATTAATGCATATAAAACATCCAAAACAGATAATATAATAGCACGGAACAATCAAAATTATAGATACGTTGGAGACGTATCAGTACCCTTGAAGGTAGCAACCAGACCTTTACAAGCAAGGTTCAGGCTCTCTCCACAACCAAATTGGAGGCTCCCAACACCACTGCGGAGCTTCACCACAATCAAGCATGGCTCCGAGGTGACCTCTTCCGTCTAGGGTGCCCAAACACCCAAGAGAAACCAAATCCACACTAGAAAGTATGGAGGAATCAAATTTCCTTTGGTGGAAGTGTAGATCTAGGTCTCCTCCTTCAATCCCTAACAAATCAACAAGTTTGAGTGGCTATGAAGAGAGATCGGGCAAGAAATCTTGAAGGGCATTAATGGAGGAGAGAGAGAGAGAGGCAAGAGGTGAGAAGGTAGGTGGAAGGGCCACCTCGTTATATAGTGTCCCTCAAATCCAACTGTTACAAAAGATTTTACACTGCAGCGGTACAACTGCTATGCATACCAGTACAACCAGGAAACACGGGTACCCTGCAGAAACCCTACCAAGCGGTGCAACTGGTGGTGTGGTCGGTAGTACCGGTCGTCAAGAACAACCGGAACAACCACCCCACCACCGCCCAACAACCGCTTTGCAATAGATGGGGATCACTCCAATAGTGGTAGACAGGGCGGTGGTTGCACCGGTGCAACCGCCAGGACCAAGCATGGGTGGTGGCTAAGTCGCGAGCGGGACAACCGCTCCGAACCAGCGGTAGTACTTCTCAAAAACGAGTTGATGGGAACAACCGGGCCACCACCTCCCAAGAACCACCCCATGACAAAGCCTAGGCCGGTGGTAGGGCGGTACTGGGTTGGTACAACCGCCTGAAGCTACTCTCCAGGGTTGGCCAGATCATAAGCAGTACAATCACCCGAAGGCAGTGGTAGAACCGCTCGCATCAACCTGACAGTAGCAACCCCAGGGTATCACCCTTGGGGTGGTAGTTGCACCAGACGTACAAGCCAGGCGGTACAACCGCTCGGCCCAGCGGTACAACCGTTGGGAAGTAAAAACATTGCTTTGGTAAGAGTTTGAGGACCTCTCTCTCTCTCTCTATCGTGGAATTGTCATGGCAGATGTCCTAGTGTGAGGACTTAGTCGTGAGGCCAACGCATCTATGTAGTAGCTTGAGAGGGGTTGGGCGGAATCGAGAGATGCAACATAAGACAAGGATTTAGACAGCTTCGGGCCCCGGGAAACATCATCTCGTAATGACCCTACATGTTGTTTGTGGCTAGGTCTCATTATGATCATGAGGGTGTCGCCGTATAAGCCGGCTCTCCTCTAGTTGTGTCTAGCCTTATCGATTCTTTTCTCTCCTCCCTCTTGGGGTGCCCTGCCCCTCCTTATATATGTTTGAAGGGTCGGGTTACATGACTAGTCCTAGTAAGATTATGATTGATCTATTACAAGTGGACTCCTAGTCTTGCTTCCTTTGTAGGAGAATATTCCGTATGCCTTTCTCTTCAACCGGCCCACCTTCATATGAACTGGCCTATCGGGCCTTGGGCCTTATCGTCCGTCTAGCCCGCCCGCCGGGTCACCAGTGAATCATAATGCCCCACGGCGGGTTGTGTGTAAACCGCCAGGTCAGGGCAGGTCACTCCTTGAGCCGTTAAGTGTCGGTCGGGTCTCCATTAAACTGCCAAGTCCAAACGGGTCATACCGCGGGGTATATCCCCGACATTAGCCCCCGGTTTAGCTTGGATTTATCCATGGTAAACTGATCCTGCAAAATAACTCAGAACAAATTTGACATGTTGGGCTCTGATACGTCTCCAACGTATCTATAATTTATGAAGCATTCATGCTATCTTATTATTTGTTTTGAATGATTATGGGCTTTATTATACACTTTTATATTACTTTTGGGACTAACCTATTAACCGGAGGCCCAGCCCATATTGTTGTTTTATTGCCTGTTTCAGCATTTCGAGGAAAAGGAGTATCAAATGGAGTCCAAACGGAATGAAACCTTCAGCAGCGTGGTTTCTTGGAAGAATATCATCCTAGAGACTTGGAGTTCACGTCAGAAGATAATCGAGGAGGCTAGGAGATAGGGGCGCGCCCCCCTACTGGGCGCGCCCCCTGTCTCGTGGGCCCCTCGTGCACCCCCCGACCGACTTCTTTCGCCTATATAAGCCTACGTACCCTAAAACCATCGAATATCAAGATAGATCGGGAGTTCCGCCGCCGCAAGCCTCTATAGCCACCAAAACCTCTCGGGGGTCCGTTCCGGCACCCTGCCGGAGGGGGAACCCATCACCGGTGGCCATCTTCATCATCCCGGCGCTATCCATGACGAGGAGGGAGTAGTTTACCCTCGGGGCTGAGGGTATGTACCAATAGCTATGTGTTTGATCTCTCTCTCTCTCTCTCTCTCTCTCTCGTGTTCTCTCTATGGCACGATCTTGATGTATCGCGAGCTTTGTTATTATAGTTGGATCTTATGATGTTTCTCCCCCTCTACTCTCTTGTGATGAATTGAGTTTCCCTCTTGAAGTTATCTTATCGGATTGAGTCTTTGATTTGAGAACACTTGATGTATGTCTTGCCGTGTTTATCTGTGGTGACAATGGGATATCACATGCCACTTGATGTATGTTTTGGTGACCAACTTGCGGGTTTCGCCCATGAACCTATGCATAGGGGTTGGCACACGTTTTCTTGACTCTTCGGTAGAAACTTTGGGGCACTCTTTGAAGTACTTTGTGTTGGTTGGATGAATCTAAGATTGTGTGATGCATATCGTATAATCATGCCCACGGATACTTGAGGTGACAATGGAGTATCTAGGTGACATTAGGGTTTTGGTTGATTTGTGTCTTAAGGTGTTATTCTAGTATGAACTCTATGATGGATTGAGCGGAAAGAATAGCTTTATGTTATTTTACTATGAACTCTTGAATAGATAGAACAGAAAGGATAACTTTGAGGTGGTTTCGTACCCTACCATAATCTCTTCATTTGTTCTCCGCTATTAGTTGCTTTGGAGTGACTCTTTGTTGCATGTTGAGGGATTGTTTTATGATCTACCTATGTTATTATTGTTGAGAGAACTTGCACTAGTGAAAGTATGGACCTTAGGCCTTGTTTCCTATCATTGCAATACCGTTTACACTCACTTTTATCGCTCGCTACCTAGCTGTTTTTATAATTTCAGATTACAAATACCTATTTCTACTATCTATTTTGCACTTGTTTCACCATCTCTTCGTTGAACTAGTGCACCTATACAATTTACCATTGTATTCGGTGTGTTGGGGACACAAGAGACTCTTTGTTATTTGGTTGCAGGGTTGTTTGAGAGAGACCATCTTCATCCTACGCCTCCCACGGATTGATAAACCTTAGGTCATCCACTTGAGGGAAATTTGCTACTGTCCTACAAACCTGTGCACTTGCAGGCCCAACAACGTCTACAAGAAGAAGGTTGTGTAGTAGACATCAAGCTCTTTTATGGCGCCATTGCCAGGGAGGTGAGTGCTTGAAGGTATATCTTTAGATCTTGCAATTGAATCTTTTTGTTTCTTGTTTTATCACTAGTTTAGTTTATAAAAGAAAACTACAAAAAAATAGAGTTGAGTTTGTCTCATACGCTTCGTCTTTTTAATATCTTCCGTGAGTATGATGAAAAGGAAAATTGTGCTCAAGTGCTAGAAGAAGAAATCTATAGAATGTTCGATACTAAATCTTTGTATGATGAGCATGATTGCAATGTTGTTAGTATGAATTCCTTGAATATCCATGATGCTAATGATATGCAAAGCCACAAGCTTGGGGAAGCTATGTTTGATGAAGATGATATTTTTTGTCCCCCAAGTTTTGATGAGAATATTTATTATGATGAAAGCATGCCTCCTATTTATGATGATTATATTGGTGAAAGTGGGTTTGGAAGAGCGTCAACTTTAGGAAGTAATGATCCCACTATTTTGGAGGATGTTGAATATTATTGTGGTAATTATGAAAGTGGATTTGGAGAGGTCATGACTTTATTTAGTGATGAATCCACTATTTCGGAAGAGGTTCCAATTGATTATGAGAATAAAGTTGCTATCTATGATGATTATTGTGATGACTTGTATGCTATTAGGAATAATGATAACCATGAAACTTGTCATCATGATTTTAGTTTTCAATTGGATTATGCCTCACATGATAATTATTTTGTTGAGTTTGCTCCCACTATTATTCATGAGAAGAATTTTGCATATGTGGAGAGTAGTAAATTTTCTATGCTTGTAGATCATGAAAAGAATGCTTTAGGTGCTGGTTATATTGTTGAATTCATTCATGATGCTACTGAAAATTATTATGAGGGAGGAACATATGCTTGTAGGAGTTGCAATAATATCAAGTTTCCTCTCTATGTGTTAAATTTTTTGAAGCTATGCATGTTTTACCTTCCTATGCTAGTTGATTATTTTTCCCATAAGTTGTTTGCTCACAAAATCCCTATACATAGGAAGTGGGTTAGACTTAAATGTGCCAGTCATATTCTTCATGATGCTCTTTTTATGTTTCAATTCTTATCTTTTATGCGAGCATCATTGTCATCATCATGCCTAGCTAGAAAGGCATTAAAGAAAAATGCTTGTTGGGAGAAAACCCAATATTTATCCTTACTGTTTTTGTATGTCCACATGATTTTTCTACTATAGTAATCATGTTTTATAGCTTTTATTTCAATAAAGTGCCAAGTAGGACCTTTGGGAAGACTTGGGTGAAGTTTATGTGATCTTGCTGTAAAAAACAGAAACTTTTGCGCTCACGAGATTAGCTGCCATTTTTTACTGGAGAGTGATTTTAGGTTGATTCTTTTTGCAGATGTTTAATAGACAAATTCCTCAGGTCCAGCGATTTATTTCCGAATTTTTTGAGTTCCAGAAGTATACGTTTGATATAGAGTACTACAGACTGTTCTGTTTTTGGCAGATTCTGTTTTCATTGTGTTGTTTGTTTATTTTGATGAATCTATGAGTAGTATCGGAGGGTATGAACCATAGAGAAGTTAGAATACAGTATTTATTACACCAATATGAATTTAGAATGAGTTCACTACAGTACCTAAGTGGTGGTTTTATTCTCTTATACTAACGGAGCTTACGAGTTTTGTGTGGTTGAAGTTTTCAAGTTTTGGGTAAAGATTCGATGGACTATGGAATAAGGAGTGGAAAGAGCCTAAGCTTGGGGATGTTCAAGGCACCCCAAGGTAATATTCAAGTAAAACCAAGAGCCTAAGCTTGGGGATGCCCCGGAAGGCATCCCCTCTTTAGTCTTCGTTCATCAGTAACTTTACTTGGAGCTATATTTTTATTCACCACATGATATGTGTTTTGCTTGGAGCGTCATTTTATTTTGTAAGTATTTGCTTGCTGTTATTTAGAATGATGTTTTGCATCTTTATTTTCAATAAAAATGTCAAGGATAGCCTTTACCATGCTTATTTTGCTAGTATACATGTTGCTGTTTGAAAACAGAAAGTTTACCGCTGTTGAAAAAGATCCCTAGAAAAGTGAGAGAATGGTACAATGTTGAAACTTTTTGAATATTAAGCTCTGATAAATTTATTACAGTTGGAATTTTCTCTTATAATTTTTGGAGTTAGGGAAGTATTGATACTCTTGCATTCTTTACAGACTATACTGTTTTGGCAGATTGCTGTTATGTTTGCATTGTTTGCATATGTTTGCTTATTTAATGATTCTATTTGAGGATAGGAGTATTAAATATGCAGAGGCATTTAGTATGCAATGTTGAATAATAATTTTAGTGATTTGTTACAGTAGAAAATGATAAGGTTTTGCATTGGTTTATACTAACCTATCTCACGAGTTCTTGTTGAGTTTGTTGTGAATGAAGCTTTTGATAAAAAGAGAAACCATGATATGAGAGGAATTAAGGAGACATAAAAGTTCAAGCTTGGGGATGCCCAAGGCACCCCAAGATAATATTTCAAGAAGTCTCAAGCATCTAAGCTTGGGGATGCCCCGGTAGGCATCCCACCTTTCTTCTTCAACAACTATCGGTTAGTATCGGTTGAGCCTAAGTTTTTGCTTCTTCACATCAGTTGTGCTATCCTTGCAATGTCATTTTATTTTGTTTTGCTTGCTGTTTGAATACAATACTAAGATCTGAATTTCTTTAGTAAGAGAGAGTCTTCACATAGTTACATAATTATTTAGCTACTCATTGATCTTCACTTATATCTTTTTGGAGTAGTTTGTCATTTACTCGTGTGCTTCACTTATATCCTATGGGTAAATTGTTGAATGAGTTGATTGTCATAAATCTGAAATTATTTATGTTTCATTTTCTTATCCCATGGGGAGTAATGACTTCACATCTAAGAAGTAGAGGTTGTAAATTTATTGAAGGTTAGCAAGCATCTTATTGGTCATTTGAACAATTCATGAAAGAATATTGAAGGAAGATAGATTTCACATATAAATATACTATCCTAGACATCTTTTATAATTTTGAGCATTCATTAAGTATGACATGCTAAAGAGTTGATGTTGGACAAGAAAGACAACGTAATGAGTTATGTTTTCTCACATCTCAGTTAAAGTATATTGTCATGGATCATTTAAACATGTTGAGCTTGCCTTTCCCCCTCATGCTAACCAAAAATTCCTAGCACCAAGTAGAGATACTACTTGTGCTTCCAAATATCCTTAAACCCAGTTTTGCCATGAGAGTCACCATATCTACCTATGGATTGAGTAAGATCCTTCAAGTAAGTTGTCATCGGTGCAAGCAATAAAAATTGCTCTCTAAATATGCATGACTTATTAGTGTGGAGAAAATAAGCTTTGTACGATCTTGTTATGGAAGCAATAAAAGCGACAGACTGCATAATAAAGGTCCATATACAAGGGGAAATATAAAGTGACGTTCTTTCGCATTAAAATTTTGTGTATCCAACCCTAAAAGCGCATGACAACCTCCGCTTCCCTCTGCGAAGGGCCTATCTTTTACTTTATGTCTTTCACTTTATGCAAGAGTCAAGGTGATATTCACCTTTCCCTTTTTCATTTTATCCTTTGGCAAGCACTTTGTGTTAGGGTGATCCTAATATATATATCCAATTGGATGTATGTTAGCATGAACTATTATTGTTGACATCACCCAAAGGTGAATACGTTTGGAGGCAACATTATAAGCCCCTATCTTTCTCTATGTCTGATTAAAACTTCATAACCACAAGTATTGTGTGAGTGTTAGCAATTGTAGAAGACTATATGATGGTTGAGTATGTGAAGTTTGCTAAATCAAAGCTCTGACATAGACCCTTCCTGAAAATAGGATGAATTGCAATTGTTTTATGACTAAGAATGAAGTTTGCTAGTTTTCAAGAAAGTTTATGGTCTATGCTTCAACATGTGAATAGCTTATTACTTGATCATGAAAAGTTTTATGATATGAACTACTGTTATGACATATAATGATGCTAGTAAAGGTGATTGAAATTATCATTGATCAAACTTGTGCACCTTCTAGCATTCACACTTCATAAATTCTTTCTTTATCATTTACCTACTCGAGGACGAGTAGGAATTAAGCTTGGGGATGCTGATACGTCTCCAACGTATCTATAATTTATGAAGCATTCATGCTATTTTATTATTTGTTTTGAATGATTATGGGCTTTATTATACACTTTTATATTACTTTTGGGACTAACCTATTAACCGGAGGCCCAGCCCATATTGTTGTTTGATACGTCTCTAACGTATCTATAATTTTTGATTGTTCCATGCTATTATATTACCCCTTTTGGATGTTTATGGGCTTTATTTTACACATTTATATCATTTTTGGGACTAACCTACTAATCGGAGGCCCATCCCATATTGCTGTTTTTTTGCCTATTTCAGTATTTCGAAGAAAAGGAATATCAAACGGAGTCCAAACGGAATGAAACCTTTGGGAGCGTGATTTTTGGAACGAATGTGATCCGTAGAGCTTGTAGTGCAAGTCAAGAAGCTTCCGAGGACCCCACGAGATAGCCCCCCCTATAGGGCGCGCCCCCTGTCTCGTGGGCCCCTCGGGCGGCCACCGACGTACTTCTTCCTCCTATATATACCTACGTATCCCGAAAACATCCAAGAGCACCACAAAACACAATTTCCACCGCCATAACTTTCTGTCTCTGCGAGATCTCATCTTGGAGCCTTCGTCGGCACTCTGTCGGAGGGGGAATCGACCACGGAGGGCTTCTACATCAACATCATTGCCCCTCCGATGAGTTGTGAGTAGTTTACCACAGACCTACGGGTCCATAGTTATTAGCTATATGGCTTCTTCTCTCTTTTTGGATCTCAATACAATGTTATCCCCCTCTCTTGTGGAGATCTATTCGATGTAAACTCTTTTTGCGGTGTGTTTGTCGAGATCCGATGAATTGTGGGTTTATGATCAAGTTTATCTATGAATAATATTTGAATCTTCTCTGAATTCTTTTATGCATGATTGACTTATCTTTGCAAGTCTCTTCGAATTATCAATTTTGTTTGGCCTACTATATTGGTCTTTCTTGCCATGGGAGAAGTGCTTAGCTTTGGGTTCAATCTTCCGGTGTTCTTACCCAGTGATAGAAAGGGTTGCAAGACACGTATTGTATTGTTGCCATCGAGGATAACAAGATGGGGTTTATATCATATTGCATGAGTTTATCCCTCTACATCATGTCATCTTGCTTAATGCGTTACTCTGTTCTTATGAACTTAATACTCTAGATGCAGGCAGGAGTCGGTCGATGTGTGGAGTAATAGTAGTAGATGCAGGCAGGAGTCGGTCTACTTGTTATGGACGTGATGCCTATATACATGATCATGCCTAGATAATCTCATAACTATGCGCTTTTCCATCAATTGCTCAACAGTAATTTGTTCACCCACCGTAATACTTATGCTATCTTGAGAGAAGCCTCTAGTGAAACCTATGGCCCCCGGGTCTATCTCTTATCATATTTGCTTTCAATCTACTTTTATTTGCATCTTTACTTTTTGCATCTATGTTATAAAATACCAAAAATATATTTATCTTATCATACTATCTCTATCAGATCTCACTTTCGCAAGTGGCCGTGAAGGGATTGACAACCCCTTTATTGCGTTGGTCGCGAGTTCTCAGTTTGTTTGTGTAGGTGCGTGGGACTTTTGAGGAACCTCCTACTGGATTGATACCTTGGTTCTCAAAACTGAGGGAAATACTTACGCTACACTTGCTGCATCACCCTCTCCTCTTCGAGGAAAACCAACGCAAGCTCAAGACATAGCAAGAAGGATTTCTGGCGCCGTTGCTGGGGAGGTCTTCGCTCAAGTCAAGACATACCAAGTACCCATCACAAACCCATCTCCCTCGCATTTACATTATTTGCCATTTGCCTCTCGTTTTCCTCTCCCCCACTTCACCCTTGCCGTTTTATTCGCCCTCTCTTTCCCAATCTCCTATCTTTCACTTGCGTTTTTGTTTGCTTGTGTCTCCATGTGCCTTCTATGTGCTTGCATCTTTGCTTGCTAAAAATCTATTGATATGGATCCACTTAAAGTGTTCTACTTGGATCATCTTCGATCCTTATGCTCTCGTGCTGAAACCCCAACTAGCCTAGTTGATGGGAAATCTTTAGATGAGCATGCTCATTTTGTGCGTCACCGTTTGTCTGACAAAGGGAGACTCTTATGGGATCAAATAAACAGATTGATGTGTTATGCTTGGAATCTTTGTGAAATTTGTGATTTTTACTTGTTGCTCTAAGAACCCTAAAAACATCTTCCCTAACTATGTGAGTTTAATGAAAATGAAATCTTATCATCTTATGCAAAGGGTGTTTATAGTTACTATGATATCGAAAAAATTAAAGAATTTGTTGCTTTTAAGGGTGCTTATGAAGTTGCTTCTTTGATTGAAAAGTATGATATTACTCTCTATGAATCTGAAATTTTTGACATACTTAAATATTGCTATGAAAACTATGCTCACAATGTCTATGTCAAAGAATTTATTGAGAGAATGACTGTTGCTTTGGAAGAAAACAATGATATGCATGAATCTATAGATAATGATGATTCCAATGATTTGATTGAAATATCCCTTGATGAACATGATGCTTGCTATTCTTGTGGCCATGATGCCAATATTTATGAAGCTGAATTTGCTATAGTTCCTTATGTTAAACATGAGATCGTTGCTATTGCACCCATACTTGGTAGTTCCTTCGATGAAAAGCTTGATTGCAATGATTTTACTATAAATTCTCTTGATGTCAATTCTGCTAATAATATGCAAAACCCTAAGCTTGGGGATGCTAGTTTTGCTATGTTTACTACTTGTTGCAATGATCATGATTGGGGTGATTCTTCTTATATTCTTGAAAATTTATTTAAGCCCCATGATGAATATGAGATTGATAATAGTGTTTGCAATATTGAAAGTGGGTTTGGAAGAGTGTCAACTTTAGATCCCACATATTTGGAGAATGTTCAATCTTATGAAATTTTTGAGAAAGTGGGTTTGGAGAGGTCATGACTTTAGTTAATGTTAATCCCACTATCTTGGAAGAGTGTCAACTTTGCATGCATGTGGATCATGTTGAAAATATGTTTTGTGATAGCTATTTTTTTGAATTTGCCTATGGTCCTACATGTAATTATTATGAAAGAGGAAAATATGGTCGTAGAAATTTGTATCTTATTAAATTACCTCTCGTAATGTTGAGATTGCTATCGTCTCTTTCTTCTTCCTTGCATATGCTAGTTCTTGCTTTCCTTGCAAATTTGTTTGCTTATAATATGCCTATGCATAGGAAGTATGTTAGACTTAGATGTGTTTGTCAAGTGTTTTATGATGCTCTCTTTATGCGTCAATTCTTGTCTTTCATGTGAGCATCATTAAAATCTCAATGCCTAGCTAGGGGCGTTAAACGATAGCGCTAGTTGGGAGGCAACCCAATTTTCTTTATGTTCTTTGTTTTTGTTCCTGTTTAGTGTTAAATTTTGTTTCTACTTTCTGTATAGATGTGTTTTTATCTTTTAGTTAGTGTTTGTGCCAAGTAGAACCTATAGGATAACCTACGATGATAGTTGATTTGATTCTGCTGAAAAACAGAAACTTTGTGCTCACGAGAAAATGTTAAATAAATCACAAAAACGTGCTTTTTCATTGATTCTTTTTGCTGCTGATCAATAAACAAATTTTAAAGTACGTCCTATTTTGGTAGGATTTTTAGAGTTATAGAAGTTTGCGTTAGTTACAGATTGCTACAGACTGTTCTGTTTTTGACAGATTCTGTTTTTCGTGTGTTGTTTGCTTATTTCAATGCATCTATGGCTAGTAAATTAGTTTATAAACCATAAAGAAGTTGGAATACAGTAGGTTTAACACCAAAATAAATAAAGAATGAGTTCATTGCAGTACCTTATGTGGTGGTTTTGTTTTCTTTCACTAACGGAGCTTATAAGATTTCCTGTTGAGTTTTGTGCTATGAAGTTTTCAAGTTTTGGGTAAAGCTTTTATGGACTATAGAATAAAGGGTGGCAAGATCCTAAGCTTGGGGATGCCCAAGGCACCCCAAGATGTTCAATAATAGCCAAAAGCCTAAGCTTGGGGATGCCCCGGGAAGACATCCCTCTTTCGTCTTCGTTCATTGGTAACTTACTTGGAGCTATATTTTTATTTGCCACATGATATGTGTTTTGCTTGGAGCGTCGTGTATTATATTAGTATTTGCTTTTTAGTTTACCACAATCATCTTTGCTGTACACACCTTTTTGGGAGAATCCTATTTGATTAGAATTTGCTAGAATACTCTATGTGCTTCACTTATATCTTTTGAGCTTGATAGTTTTTGCTCTAGTGCTTCACTTATATCTTTTAGAGCACGGTGGTGTCTTAATTTTGGAGAAATTGCTAGCCTCTCATGCTTCACTTATATTATTTTGAGAGTCTTTTAGAACAGCATGGTATTTTCTTTGGTTACAAATTTGGTCCTAGAATGATGAGCATCCAAGTTGGGTATAATAAAAACTATCATAGAAATTGAATTGGATGCTATGATCAACTTGATACTTGATAATTGTTTTGAGATATAAAGGTAGTAATGTTAGGGTCATGCTAGTGGATAATTATGAAATTGAGAAATACTTTTGTTGAAGTTGGCAAGTCCCATAGCATGCACGTATGGAAAAAGTTGTGTGACAAATTTGTTGCATGAGGTGCCCTTTTGAGTGTCTTCCTTATGAGTGGCAGTCGGGGACGAGCGATGGAATTTTTTCCTACAAATCTATCCCTCTTGGGGCATGCGTAGTAGTACTTTGCTTCGAGGGCTAAGTAGACTTTTGCAATAAGTATATGAGTTCTTTATGACTAATGTGAGTCCATGGATATACGCACACTCATCCTTCCACTTTGCTAGCTTTTCTTATTACCGCGCAACTCTCACCGGTATTGAACCCATTATTTACCTTCCTCAAAACAGCCACCATACCTACCTATTATGGCATTTCCATAGCCATTCCGAGATATATTGCCATGCAACTTTCCACCGTTCCGTTTATTATGACACTTTCATCATTGTCATATTGCTCTTTGCATGATCATGTAGTTGACATCGTATTTGTGGCAAAGACACCTTCATAATTTTCATACATGTCGCTCTTGATTCATTGCATATCCTAGTACACCGCCGGAGGCATTCACATAGAGTCATATCTTGTTATAGCTTTGAGTTGTAATTTTTGAGTTCTAAATCCATAAAAGTGTGACGATCTTCATTATTAGAGCATTGTCCTAGTGAGGAAAGGATGATGAAGACTATGATTCCCCCACAAGTTGGGATGAGACTTCGGACTTTATAAAAATAAAAGAGGCCAAAGAAGCCCACCAAAAATAAAAGAAAAAGGAAAAAAAGGAGAAAGAAAAAAAAGAGAGAGAAAAGGAAAAGAAAAAAATAAAATGAGAGAAAAAGAGAGAAGGGACAATTGCTACTATCTCTTTTTCCACACGTGTGCTTCAAAAAAATAGCACCATGATCTTCATGATAGAGAGTCTCATATGTTGTCACTTTCATATGCTAGTGGGAATTTTTCATTATAGAACTTGGCTTGTATATTCCAATGATGGGCTTCCTCAAAGTGCCCTAGGTCTTCGTGAGCAAGCAAGTTGGATGCACACCCACTTAGTTTCTTTTGTTGAGATTTCATATATTTATAGCTCTAAGTGCATCCGCTGCATGGCAATCCCTACTCACTCACATTGATATCTATTGATGGGCATCTCCATAGCCCGTTGAGATGCCTAGTTGATATGAGACTATCTTCTCCCACTTTTTGTCCTTACAACCACCATATTAGACCACCATAGTGCTATGTCCATGGCTTGCGCTCATGTATTGCGTAAGAGTTGAAAAAGCTAAAGCGCGTTAAAAAGTATGAAGCAATTGCTCGGCTCGTCATCGGGGTTGTACATGATGGGAGTATTTTGTGTAATGAAAATGAAGCATGGCCTAACTATATGATTTTGTAGGGATAAGCTTTCTTTGGTTATGCTATTTTGATAGGACATGATTATTTGTTAGTATGCTTTGAAGCATTATTATTTTTATGTTTTATAAGCTTTTATCTTGAATCATTTGGATCTGAACATTCATGCCACATTAAAGAAAATTACATTAAGAATTATGCTAGGTAGCATTCCACATCAAAAATTCTTTTTTTATCATTTACCTACTCGAGGACGAGCAGGAACTAAGCTTGGGGATGCTTGATACGTCTCCAACGTATCTATAATTTTTGATTGTTCCATGCTATTATATTACCCCTTTTGGATGTTTATGGGCTTTATTTTACACATTTATATCATATTTGGGACTAACCTACTAACCGGAGGCCCAGCCCATATTGCTGTTTTTTTTGCCTATTTCAGTATTTCGAAGAAAAGGAATATCAAACGGAGTCCAAACGGAATGAAACCTTCGGGAGCGTGATTTTTGGAACGAACGTGATCCGGAG
>NC_057813.1:343084312-343095239 GCF_018294505.1 Triticum aestivum
CGACGTACTTCTTCCTCCTATATATACCTACGTACCCCGAAAACATCCAAGAGCACCACGAAACACAATTTCCACCGTCGTAACTTTCTGTATCCGCGAGATCTCATCTTGGAGCCTTCGCCGGCACTCTGCAGGAGGGGGAATCGACCATGGAGGGCTTCTACATCAACATCCTTGGCCCTCCGATGAGTTGTGAGTAGTTTACCATAGACCTACGGGTCCATAGTTATTAGCTATATGGCTTCTTCTCTCTTTTTGGATCTCAATACAATGTTCTCCCCCTCTCTTGTGGAGATCTATTCGATGTAAAATCTTTTTGCGGTGTGTTTGTCGAGATCTGATGAATTGTCGGTTTATGATCAAGTTTATCTATGAATAATATTTGAATCTTCTCTGAATTCTTTTATGTGTGATTGAGTTATCTTTGCAAGTCTCTTCGAATTATCAGTTTGGTTTGGCCTACTAGATTAATCTTTCTTGCCATGGGAGGAGTGCTTAGCTTTGGGTTCAATCTTGCGGTGTTCTTACCCAGTGACAGAAAGGGTTGCAAGACACGTATTGTATTGTTGCCATCGAGGATAACAAGTTGGGGTTTATATCATATTGCATGAGTTTATCCCTCTACATCATGTCAGCTTGCTTAATGCGTTACTCTGTTCTTATGAACTTAATACTCTAGATGCAGGCAGGAGTCGGTCGATGTGTGGAGTAATAGTAGTAGATGCAGGCAGGAGTCGGTCTACTTGTTATGGACGTGATGCCTATATAAATGATCATGCCTAGATAATCTCATAACTATGCGCTTTTCCATCAATTGCTCGACAGTAATTTGTTCACCCACCGTAATACTTATGCTATCTTGAGAGAAGCCTCTAGTGAAACCTATGGCCCCCGGGTCTATCTCTTATCATATTTGCTTTCAATCTACTTTTATTTGCATCTTTACTTTTTGCATCTATATTATAAAATACCAAAAATATATTTATCTTATCATACTATCTCTATCAGATCTCACTTTTGCAAGTGGCCGTGAAGGGATTGACAACCCCTTTATTGCGTTGGTCGCGTGTTCTCAGTTTGTTTGTGTAGGTGCGTGGGACTTTTGAGGAGCCTCCTGCTGGATTGATACCTTGATTCTCAAAACTAAGGGAAATACTTACGCTACACTTGCTGCATCACCCTCTCCTCTTCGAGGAAAACCAACGCAAGCTCAAGACGTGGCACTGTTTTATTACATGTTTTAGTATTTCGAGGAAAAGGAATATCAAACGGAGTCCAAACGGAATGAAACCTTTGGCAACATGATTTTTTGGAAGAATATCATCCTGGAGACTTGGAGTTCACGTCAGAAGATCCTCGAGGAGGCCAGGAGATAGGTCCCCCCCTACTGGGCGCGCCCCCCTGTCTCATGGGCCGCTCGAGCACCCCTCCCCCCCCCCCGTCCGACTTCTTTCGCCTATATAAGCCTACGTACCCTAAAACCATCGAATATCAAGATAGATCAGGAGTTCCGCCGCCGCAAGCCTCTATAGCCACCAAAAACCTCTCGGGAGTCTGTTCCGGCACCCTGCTGGAGGGGGAACCCATCACCGGTGGCCATATTCATCATCCCGGCGCTATCCATGACAAGGAGGGAGTAGTTTACCCTCGGGGCTGAGGGTATGTGCCAGTAGCTATGTGTTTGATCTGTCTCTCTCTCGTGTTCTCTCCATGTCACAATCTTGATGTATCGCGAGCTTTGTTATTATAGTTGGATCTTATGATGTTTCTCCCCCTCTACTCTCTTGTGATTAATTGAGTTTCCCTCTTGAAGTTATCTTATCAGATTGAGTCTTTGATTTGATAACACTTGATGTATGTCTTGCCGTGTTTATCTGTGGTGACAATGGGATATCACGTGCCACTTGATGTATGTTTTGGTAACCAACTTGCGGGTTCCGCCCATGAACCTATGCATAGGGGTTGGCACACGTTCTCTTGACTCCCTGGTAGAAACTTTGGGGCACTCTTTGAAGTACTTTGTGTTGGTTGGATGAATCTGAGATTGTGTGATGCATATCGTATAATCATGCCCACGGATACTTGAGGTGACAATGGAGTATATAGGTGACATTAGGGTTTTGGTTGATTTGTGTCTTAAGGTGTTATTCTAGTATGAAATCTATGATGGATTGAGCGGAAAGAATAGCTTTATGTTATTTTACTACGAACTCTTGAATAGATAGAACAGAAAGGATAACTTTGAGGTGGTTTCGTACCCTACCATAATCTCTTCGTTTGTTCTCCGCTATTAGTTGCTTTGGGGTGACTCTTTGTTGCACGTTGAGGGATTGTTATATGATCTACCTATGTTATTATTGTTGAGAGAACTTGCACTAGTGAAAGTATGAACCTTAGGCCTTGTTTCCCATCATTGCAATACCGTTTACGCTCACTTTTATCGCTCGCTACCTTGCTGTTTTTATAATTTCAGATTAAAAATACCTATTTCTACTATCTATTTTGCACTTTTTTCACCATCTCTTCGTTGAACTAGTGCACCTATACAATTTACCATTGTATTGGGTGTGTTGGGGACACAAGAGACTCTTTGTTATTTGGTTGCAGGGTTGTTTGAGAGAGACCATCTTCATCCTACGCCTCCCATGGATTGATAAACCTTAGGTCATCCACTTGAGGGAAATTTGCTATTGTCCTACAAACATGTGCACTTGCAGGCCCAACAACGTCTACAAGAAGAAGGTTGTGTAGTAGACATCATGCTCCGGTTTAAAAATTCTTGTAAGTCGGCACCTGATCTTCCTTAAGTCCTTGTCATTTCCTTCTTCTAGATAGTCCAGGTCAATAGACCAGCTTTATTATCAATCTGCTGACATTGGCTTCTCATAGAAATATATTGTGAAGAATATTTGATTCATCTCCCAATGCTTAACAAAAATATTGGTCTTGAAATACTCATCTAAGTTTTAGACGGCTTGTAGAACTTGCCGATTTATCATTGCCAAAAAATCCGGTTTGTAGATATTGATAACACCGGGTCATAATTGTTGTCGACGCCGGGTCATAGTTATTGGTGACGCCGAGTCATGATTGTTGGTAACGCCGGGTCATAATAATTGGTGACGCCGGGTCATGATTGTTGCAGACACTGGGTCAATCTGGTTTGCTCAAAACTGAGAATTTGAAGACATTTCTCCTTTATATCCATGTTATCTGTAGCCCCCAAGTCTTGAGCAGAGCGAAGTGATGATTTAAGACTTGCTTCAATATACTGCCACTTTGAAGAAATCCATGTTTGTTCATCTCAGTCACTAGTAAAGACTGAATACTCCATATATGTAGCCCCCAAGTGTCGGGTTGTCATGCTTGCAGCAACCTGGGACTTGTAATTGCCTTATACTCATAAAAAGTTCAACCAGTGTAACCCCCAAGGGTCGGGTCATTATGAAATAATGAGCAGGGACTTTATAAATATGATCATGTAGACTTGAACAACAACGTGTAGCCCCCAAGGGCCGGCTTAGTAAGATAATACTGAGCTGGGACTTTATATATACTTCATTGAAAATAATATCATATGATGTAACCCCCATCATGGGGCTTGAACCCACGTCCACAAGGTTGAGAGCTTTGTGCTTTACCAACTGAGTAGTGGACCCTTCAATATAATGGATTAAGACTTGTGTACCTTGAATTATTGACAGGAGCAATTGGTAGCCCCCAAGGGCCGGCTCATTATGATGTGATGAGTCGGGCCTTCAATAAGGCCAGTAAAAATGACTTTGCATTAGCCCCCAAGTGTCATGGTGCATGCTTGCAGCGATATGAGACTTGCATATTTGATGTAATCTCAACTTGAATAATGTAGCCCCCAAGTGCCGGGTTGTAAGACTACAGCGACTCGGGACTATTCCTTTGTAGAATAAATCATACCCATTGATAAAATAATATCCATTGCACTGAAGCGACTTTCAAAACCTCAATCATAATATTGGTTATTGATAACCATAATAAAAAATACAGCCATGTTGGCTATTTGAATGACATAACCCAATGATTTATGAGCACATGATTCCAATGGCGCAATCCAAATATATACTGGTGACTTAACATCCAAAGCCAGACCGGGTTAATAAACACCGGATATTTTCTCATCATACACTGGCGACTTATAGTCAAAAGCCAGGTCGGGTTAAGAAACACCGGATGTTTATCTCATACTGGCGAGTTATAGTCAAAGCCAGGCCGGGTTAATGAACACCGGATCATCTTTATCTCATACTGGCGACATAAAAAACAGATCGGATCAGTAAACACTGGATTTAACATAAACCTCATCAAAATAAACTGCTAAAAGAAGATTTGAGGAGAAAACATGCAAAAAGGCAAGGCTTTTCATGGGCTACCAGGCCACTGAGTTAAACCATTTTACAAAGCCTTATAAGATGGACCTCGCATTAACCAATCGTCATTTTAACTATGACAAGTTCAAGGTCTTTATAAGATTGACTGGTCAAACGTTCGACGGGTCATACCAGGATTACCTGGGTGGAGTGGCTTACTTAAAAAGGCAGGATAACCCGGGGTTTTAGGTGAATACACCTGGCTTCCAAGCCTGGCTTTTATAGCCTATTACATGGTGGGCACCAACTGTCGTGGAATTGTCACGGCAGATGTCCTAGTGTGAGGACTTAGTCGTGAGGCCAACACATCTATGTAGTAGCTTGAGAGGGGTTGAGCGGAATCGAGAAACGCAACATAAGACAAGGATTTAGACAGCTTCGGGCCCTGGGAAACATCATCCGGTAATGATCCTACATGTTGTTTGTGGCTAGGTCTCATTATGATCATGAGGGTGTCGCCGTATAAGTCGGCTCTCCTCTAGTTGTGTCTAGCCTTATCGATTCTTTTCTCTCCTCCCTCTTGGGGTGCCCTTCCCCTCCTTATATATGTCTGAAGGGGCGGGTTACATGACTAGTCCTAGTAAGATTATGATTAATCTATTACAAGTGGAGTCCTAGTCTTGCTTCCTTTGTAGGAGAATATTCCTTATGCCTTTCTCTTAAACCGGCCCACCTTCATATGAACCGGCCTACCGGGCCTTGGTCCTTATCGTCCGTCTGGCCCACCTGTCGGGTCACCAGTGAATCATAATGCCCCACGGCGGGTTGTGTGTAAACCACCAGGTCAGGGCGGGTCACTCCTTGAGCCGTTAAGTGTCGGCCGAGTCTCCAATAAACCGCCAAGTCCAACCGGGTCATACCGCGGGGTATATCCCTGACTCTCTCTCTCTCCCTCTCTTTCTCTCTCTCTCTCTCTCTAAACAGAAGGATATGCGGGGTGGTGGAGAAGGAATGCATATGTGCCTTGATTCACCGAATACCTTCCGATGTGGATTCCCTCTTAATAGTATGGATTTCCTACGACCAAAGAAATAAACACGTAGAAAACATCATCTTCGTTCTTTTCCGTCCGAAGGAAATGCCTAATCTTCTTGTTGTTGGAAATATGCCCTAGAGGCAATAATAAAATGGTTATTATTATATTTCCTTGTTCATGATAATTGTCTGTTGTTCATGCTATAATTGTATTAACCAAAAATCGTAATACATGTGTGAATACATAGACCGTAATATGTCCCACGTAAGCCTCTAGTTGACTAGCTCGTTAATCAATAGATGGTTGTCGTTTCCTGACCATGGACATTCGATATCGTTGATAACGGGATCACATCATTAGGAGAATGATGTGATGGAAAAGACCCAATCCTAAGCATAGAACAAGACCATGTAGTTCGTTTGCTAAGAGCTTTTCTAATGTCAAGTATCATTTCCTTAGACCATGAGATTGTGCAACTCCCGGATACCGTAGGAATGCTTTGGGTGTACCAAACGTCACAACGTAACTGGGTGTCTATAAAGGTGCACTACAGGTATCTCCGAAAGTGTATGTTGGGTTGGCATGAATCGAGACTGGGATTTGTCACTCCGTATGACGGAGAGGTATCTCTGGGCCCACTCGGTAATGCATCATCATAATGAGCTCAATGTGACTAAGGAGTTAGTCACGTGATCATTCATTACGAAACGAGTAAAGAGACTTGCCGGTAATGAGATTGAACGAGGTATTGGGATACCGATGATCGAATCTCGGGCAAGTAACATATCGGTGGACAAAGGGAATTGTATACGGGATTGATTGAATCCCCGACATCGTGGTTCATCCGACGAGATCATAGTGGAACATGTGGGAGCCAACATGGGTATCTAGATCCCTCTGTTGGTTATTGGCCGGAGAGATGTCTCGGTCATGTATGCATGGTTCCCGAACCCATAGGGTCTACACACTTAAGGTTCGGTGATGCTAGAGTTGTTATGGGAAATTTTATGTGGTTGTTGAAGGTTGTTCAGAGTCCCAGATGAGATCTCGGACGTCACGAGGAGTTCTTGAATGGTCCGGAGGTAAAGATTTATATATGGGAAGTCCAGTTTCAGTCACCGGAATAGTTTCGGGGGTTATCGGTATTGTACCGGGACCAGCAAAAGGTGTCCGGGGGTCCAACGGATGGGGCCACCTGCCCCGAGGGACTCAATGGGCTGAACAAGGGTGGGAACCAGCCCCCTAATGGGCAAGTGCGCCCCCCCCCCAAGGGCCCAAGGCGCCTAGTTAGGAAACCCTAGGTGGTGGGGGCGCCTCCCACCAAACTTGGGGGGCAAGTCCCCCCCCCTTGGCCGCCGTCCCCCCTTGTAGATGGGATCTAGGGGGCTGGGCCCCTCTCCCCTTCCCCTATAAATAGTGGGGGGAGGGCTGCCACACCCTTCCCCTGGCGCAGCCCCTCCCTCCTCCAACACTTCCGCCTCCTCCGTAGAGCTTGGCGAAGCCCTGCAGAAAATCCACAAGCTCCACCACCATGCCATCATGTTGCCGGAGCTCTCCCTCAACTTATCCTCTCCTCTTGCTGGATCAAGAAGGAGGAGACGTCCCCGGTCTCTACGTGTGTTGAACACGGAGGCGCCGTCCGTTCGGCGCTAGATCAGATCTTCCACGATTTGAATCGCCGCAAGTACGACTCCATCATCCGCGTTCTTGTAACGCTTCCGTTTCACGATCTTCAAGAGGTATGAAGATGCACTCCTCTCTCTTGTTGCTAGAATCTCCTAGATTGATCTTGGTGACACGTAGGAAAATTTTGAATTATTGCTACGTTCCCCAACAGTGGCATCATGAGCTAGGTCTATGCGTAGATTCTATGCACGAGTAGAACACAAGTAGTTGTGGGCAATGGTTTGTTTAATTTGCTTACCGTTACTAGTCCTATCTTGGTTCGACGACATTGTGGGATGAAGCGGCCCGGACCGATCTTACATGTATGCTTATGGGATACAGGTTCCACCGACTGAAATGCACTTGTTGCATAAGGTGGCTAGCGGGTGTCTGTCTATCCCACTTTAGTCAGATCGGATTCGATGAAAAGGGTCCTTATGAAGGGTAAATAGCAATTGGCATATCACTGTTGTGGCTTTTGCGTAGTAAGAAACGTTCTTGCTAGAAACCCATAGCAGCCACGTAAAACATGCAACAACAATTAGAGGACGTCTAACTTGTTTTTGTAGGGTATGCTATGTGATGTGATATGGCAAAAAGGATGTGATGAATGATAGATGTGATGTATGAGATTGATCATGTTCTTGTAATAGGAATCACGACTTGCATGTCGATGAGTATGACAACCGGCAGGAGCCATAGGAGTTGTCTTAATTTATTCTATGACCTGTGTGTCAATGAGAACGCCATTGTGACGCCCCCGATTCAATCGTACACTAATCATACACGCAAACGTGTACGATCAAGATCAGGGACTCACGGGAAGATATCACAACACAACTCTAAAACATAAATAAGTCATACAAGCATCATAATACAAGCCAGGGGCCTCAAGGGCTCGAATACAAGTGCTCGATCATAGACGAGTCAGCGGAAACAACAATATCTGAGTACAGACATAAGTTAAACAAGTTTGCCTTAAGAAGGCTAGCACAAACTGGGATACAGATCGAAAGAGGCGCAGGCCTCCTGCCTGGGATCCTCCTAACTACTCATGGTCGTCGTCAGCGGGCTGCACGTAGTAGTAGGCACCTCCGGTGTAGTAGGAGTCGTCGTTGACGGTGGCGTCTGGCTCCTGGACTCCAGCATCTGGTTGCGACAACCAGAAAGAAAGGAAAGGGGGGAAAAGGGGGAAGAAAGCAACCGTGAGTACTCATCCAAAGTACTCGCAAGCAAGGAACTACACTACATATGCATGGGTATATGTGTAAGGAGGCCATATCAGTGGACTGAACTACAGAATGCCAGAATAAGAGGGGGACAGCTAATCCTGTCGAAGACTACACTTCTGGCAGCCTCCGTCTTGCAGCATGTAGAAGAGAGTAGATTGAAGTCCTCCAAATAGCATCTCCAAGTAGCATCTCCAAGTAGCATCTCCAAGTAGCATCTCCAGGTAGCATCGCATAGCATAATCCTACCCGGCGATCCTCCCCTCGTCACCCTGTGGAAAAGCGATCACCGGGTTGTCTGTGGAACTTGGAAGGGTGTGTTTTATTAAGTATCCGGTTCTAGTTGTCATAAGGTCAAGGTACAACTCCAAGTCGTCCTGTTACCGAAGATCACGGCTATTCGAATAGATTAACTTCCCTGCAGGGGTGCACCACATAACCCAACACGCTCGATCCCATTTGGCCGGACACACTTTCCTGGGTCATTCCCGGCCTCGGAAGATCAACACGTCGCAGCCCCACCTAGGCAAAACAGAGAGGCCAGCACGCTGGTCTAAACCTAAGCGCACAGGGGTCTAGGCCCATCGCCCATAGCACACCTACACGTTGCGAGGGCGGCCGGAAGCAGACCTAGCCTAGCAGGCGTTCCAGTCCAATCCGGCGCGCGCCGCTCCGTCGCTGACGTCTGAAGTGCTTCGGCTGATACCACGACGTCGGGATACCCATAACTACTCCCACGTAGATGGTTAGTGCGTATAGACCAAATGGCCAGACTCAGATCAAATACCAAGATCTCGTTAAGCGTGTTAAGTATCCGCGAACGCCGACCAGGGCCAGGCCCACCTCTCTCCTAGGTGGTCTCAACCTGCCCTGTCGCTCCGCCACAAAGTAACAGTCGGGGGCCGTCGGGAACCCAGGCCCACCTCTACCGGGATGGAGCCACCTGTCCTTTCAGCCCCCTCATCAGAATCACTTGCGGGTACTCATCAAGCTGACCCGTCTTTAGTCACCATCTGTATAGTATGTATGTATGTATAGTATATACCCGTGATCACCTCCCGAGTGATCACGGCCCAATAGTATAGCAAGGCAGACTGACAAGAATGTAGGGCCAATGATGATAAACTAGCATCCTATACTAAGTATTTAGGATTGCAGGTAAGGTATCAACAAATGTAGCAACAATGTGAGGCTATGCAACAGAATAGGAGTAACCGAACAGTAACATGCTACACTACTCTAATGCAAGCAGTATAGAGAAGAATAGGCGATATCTGGTGATCAAGGGGGGGCTTGCCTGGTTGCTCTGGCAAGAGAGAGGGGTCGTCAACTCTGTAGTCGTACTGGGCAACAGCAGCGTCGGTCTCGTAGTCTACCAGAGAGAAGAGGGGGAAGAAACAATGAATACCATGCAAACAGATGCATATCAGGACAACAAGCAGAGCTAGATGTGTTCTAACGCGGTCTGAGGTGATACCGGTGAAGGGGGGAAACATCCGGGAAAGTATCCCCGGTGTTCCGTGTTTTTGGACAGATGAACCGGAGGTGAAATGTTGCAGGTTCACTATGCTAGGGACGCGTGGCGGACGAACGGGCTGTGTATCCGGATTCGTCTCATCGTTCTGAGCAACTTTCATGTTGAAAATAATTTAATCCGAGTTACGGATTAAAAGATATGATTTTCTAAAGATTTTATTAATTTCAGGAATTTAATTAATTATTTAATTTAATTCGGAAATGGATTTATGACATCAGCATGATGTCATGCTGATTTCAGCAGTCAACAAAGTTGACTGGTCAACCTGACATGAGGGTCCCGCCTGTCATTGACTGATTAACTAACTAACAGTTATTTAGGTTAATAGTGATTAAATCAATCTAATTATGATTAATTAATTTAGTTAATTAGCTAATTAATTAATTAAATTTATTTTTATTATTACTTTTTCCTCTCTTTTTTTATAAAAAATCGTTCTGAGGGGTGGGGCCCCACGGGCCATTGGCCCAGAGAGGCCTTGCGGGCGCACGGGTTACGGGCGCTGCTACGGGCACCAGGCCGAACGGGCGCAGATGGTCACCGGCGAACGGGCGGGGCCATTCGGGGCGATGGGGCGGGCGCAGGCCACCGGGGCACAGTGGGGCGTCGGCCAGGGAGTGGCCGCGGGCGAGCTGGAGCGTGATGAGACGGGCGCGGCCAGCCACGGGGCAAGGCGCAGCGGGGCGACGCTGGGCAGCAGCAGTGGTAGGCAGGGGAGGCGGGCGCGTGTGCGCGCGCGCGATGGCGCGCCGTGCGGGACGTGTACGGCCCGTAGCGCGGGCGCGTTTAGTGACAAGCAAGCAGAGGGTGGATGGGGAGCATGCTCACGAGGGTTGAAGGGGAGGGGTCGACGTGGCTCGTTGATGCCGGCGAGGGAGAGGTGGGGACGAGCGACGTAGACGGGGAGGCGGCGTCGACGACGGCGAGTGGCGGGATGGCTCCGGCGGGGGTGATCCGGCATCGGCGCAGGGCGTCAGGGGCATCGATTGCCCCCGACCGGATCCACGCAAGAGGGGGTTGAGGAGGCGGGCCACGGCGCGGCCGTGCTCGCCGGGGCCACGGGGAGCGGCGGCGAACGCGGCGTGGATGGCGAGGAGCCGGCTGGGGAAGGGCTCCG
>NC_057813.1:343095690-343135507 GCF_018294505.1 Triticum aestivum
GAGATTAATTCTTAACCAATAATAAAATAGTTTTAGCATTTTATAAATTCAATAGGCATTTGTTTAATTGTTTTCACTACTGTTTTAATTGTTTTAGAGCCTTTAAACATTTTATCAAAGTTTGGTTTCTCCACCATAATTAACTATGCAACATTTGTCACCCCTAGAACATTTTAGTTTTAGTTTTTTTTGAAAACTTTTATTGTTTGCCTGATTTTGAATTTGAGTTTGAATCGGTTTCGAACTAACTCGAGATTAGCGATAGAAATCGAAGTGACGTGGCATCATTAGCAGAGAATTACTGTAGCTTAATTATCCGGGCGTCACAGCCATGACTTTACTTTATTGCTAACCATTAGCCATAGAAGTAGAAGTAATAGTTGGCGAGACAACTTCATCAAGACACGATGATGGAGATCATGATGATGGAGATCATGGTGTCATGCAGGTGACAAAGGTGATCATGTCACGCCTCAAAGATGGAGATCAAAGGCGCAAGATGATATTGGCCATATCATGTCACTTTATGATTTGCATGTGATGTTTGTCATGTTTACATCTTATTTGCTTAGAATGACGGTAGCATAAATAAGATAATCCCTCACTAAATTTTTTAAGAAAGTGTTCCCCCTAATTGTGCACCATTGCGAAAGTTTGTTGTTTTGAAGCACCACGTGATGATCGGGTGTGATAGATTCTAAAGTTCGCATACAATGGGTGTAAGCCAGATTTACACATGCAAAACACTTAGGTTGACTTGACGAGCCTAGCATGTACAGACATGGCCTCGGAACACGAGAGACCGAAAGGTCGAACATGAGTCGTATAGTAGATTTGATCCACATGGAGATGTTCACTGATGATGACTAGTCCGTCTCACATGATGATCGGACACTGCCTAGTTGACTCAGATCATGTATCACTTAGATGACTAGAGGGATGTCTATCTGAGTGGGAGTTCATTAAATAATTTGATTAGATGAACTTAATTATCATCAATATAGTCTAAAATATCTTTACAATATGTCTTGTAGATCAAATGGCCCACGCTAATGTTGCCCTCAACTTCAACGTGTTCCTAGAGAAAACCAAGTTGAAAGACAATGGTAGCAACTATACGGACTGGGTCCGAAACTTGAGGATCATCCTCATAGTTGCCAAGAAAGCATATGTCCTTGAAGCACCACTAGGTGACGCACCCATTTTCCCAGCAACTCAAGACGTTACGAATACCTGGCAGTCGTGTAGTGATGATTACTCCCTGGTTCAGTGTGGCATGCTTTACAGCTTAGAACCGGGGCTCCAAATGCGTTTTGAGCAGCACAGAGCATATGGGATGTTCCAAGAGCTGAAAATGGTTTTCCAAGCTCATGCCCGGGTCGAGAGATGTGAAGTCTCCGACAAGTTCTACAGTTGTAAGATGGAGGAAAACAGTTCTATCAGTGAGCATATACTCAAAATGTCAGGGTTGCACAACCGTTTGTCTCAGCTGGGAGTTAATCTTCCAGATGACTCGGTCATTGATAGAATCCTCCAGTCGCTCCCACCTAGCTACAAGAGCTTTGTGATGAACTACAATATGCAAGGGATGGAGAAGTCCATTCCTGAGTTATATTCAATGCTGAAGTCAGTGGAGGTGGAAATCAAAAAGGAACATCAAGTGTTGATGGTGAATAAGACCACTAGTTTTAAGAAAGGCAAGGGTAAAAAGAACTTCAAGAAGGACGACAAGAGAGTTGTCGCGCCCGGTAAATTAGTTGCCGGGAAGAAGCCAAACAATGGACCCAAGCCCGAGACTCAGTGCTTTTATTGCAAGGGAAATGGTCACTGGAAGCGGAACTATCCCAAGTACTTAGCGGATAAGAAGGCCGGCAGCACCAAAGGTATATGTATTATACATGTTATTGATGTGTACCTTACCAGTACTCGTAGTAGCTCCTGGGTATTTGATACCGGCGCGGTTGCTCATATTTGTAACTCAAAATAGGAGCTGCGGAATAAGCGGAGACTGGCGAAGGACGAGGTGACGATGCGCGTCGGGAATGGTTCCAAGGTCGATGCGATCATCGTTGGCACACTACCTCTACATTTACCTACGAGATTAGTTTTAAACCTCAATAATTGTTATTTAGTGCCAGCTTTGAGCATGAACATTGTATCTGGATCTCGTTTAATGCGAGATGGCTACTCATTTAAATCCGAGAATAATGGTTGTTCTATTTATATGAGAGACATGTTTTATGGTCATGCCCCGCTGGTCAATGGTTTATTTTTGCTGAATCTCGAACGTGATGTTACACATGTTCATAGTGTGAATACCAAAAGATGTAAGGTTGATAATGATAGTCCCACATACTTGTGGCACTGTCGCCTTGGTCACATTGGCGTCAAACGCATGGAGAAACTCCATGCAGATGGACTTTTGGAGTCTCTTGATTATGAATCATTTGGCACGTGCGAACCATGCCTCATGGGCAAAATGACCAAGACTCCGTTATCTGGAACAATGGAGCGAGCAACCAACTTGTTGGAAATAATACATACTGATGTGTGCGGTCCAATGAGCGTTGAGGCTCGCAGTGGCTATCGTTATGTTCTCACCCTCACTAATGACTTAAGTAGATATGAATATGTCTACTTAATGAAACACAAGTCTGAGACCTTTGAAAAGTTCAAGGAATTTCAGAGTGAGGTAGAGAATCAACGTGACAGGAAAATAAAGTTCTTAGGATCAGATCGTGGAGGAGAATAGTTGAGTCACGAGTTTGGTATGCACTTAAGGAAATGTGGAATTATTTCACAACTCACGTCGCCTGGAACACCTCAGCGTAATGGTGTGTCCGAACGTCGTAATCGCACTGTACTAGATATGGTGCGATCTATGATGTCTCTTACCGATTTACCGCTATTATTTTGGGGTTATGCTTTCGAGACAGCCACATTCACTTTAAATAGGGCACCATCTAAATCCGTTGAGATGACACCGTATGAATTATGGTTTGGGAAGAAACCTAAGCTATCATTTCTAAAAGTTTGGGGATGCGATGCTTATGTCAAGAAACTTCAACCTGAGAAGCTCAAACCCAAGTCGAAAAAATGGGTCTTCATAGGATACCCTAAGGAAACCATTGGGTATACCTTCTACCTCAGATCTGAAGGCAAGATCTTTGTTGCCAAGAACGGATCCTTTCTAGAGAAAGAGTTTCTCTCGAAAGAAGTAAGTGGGAGGAAAGTAGAACTTGATGAAGTACTGCCTCTTGAACCGGGAAGTAGCGCAACTCAGGAAGATGTTTCTGTGGTGCCTGCACCGACTGGAGAGGAAGTTAATCATGATGGTCATGAAACTTCATATCAAGTTGCTACTGAACTTTGTAGGTCCACAAGGGCACGTTCCGCACTAGAGTGGTACGGCAACCCTGTCCTGGAAATCATGTTGTTAGACAACGGTGAACCTTCAAACTATGAAGAAGCGATGGCGGGCCCGGATTCCAACAAATGGCTTGAAGCCATGAAATCCGAGATAGGATCAATGTATGAAAACAAAGTATGGACTTTGACAAACTTGTCCGATGATCGGCAAGCCATAGAAAATAACTGGATCTTTAAGAAGAAGACTGACGCGGATGGTAATGTGACTGTCTATAAGGCTCGGCTTGTCGCTAAGGGTTATCGACAAGTTCAAGGGGTTGATTACGATGAGACTTTCTCACCCGTAGCGAAGCTGAAGTCCGTCCGAATCATGTTAGCAGTTGCCGCATTCTATGATTATGAGATATGGTAAATGGACGTCAAAACGGCATTCCTTAACGGTTTCCTTAAGGAAGAATTGTATATGATGCAGCCGGAAGGTTTTGTCGATCCTAAGAATGCTGACAAGGTGTGCAAGCTCCAGCGCTCCATCTATGGGTTGGTGCAAGCATCTCGGAGTTGGAACATTCGCTCTAATGAAATGATCAACGCGTTTGGGTTTATACAGACTTATGGAGAACTCTGTGTTTACAAGAAAGTGAGTGGGAGCTTTGTAGCATTTCTCATATTATATGTAGATGACATACTATTGATGGGAAATGATATAGAACTTTTGGAAAGCATAAAGGCCTAGTTGAATAAGTGTTTTTCAATGAAGGACCTTGGAGAAGCTGCTTACATATTAGGCATCAAGATCTATAGAGATAGATCGAGACGCCTCATTGGTTTTTCACAAAGCACATACCTTGACAAGATATTGAAGAAGTTCAATATGGATCAGTCTAAGAAAGGGTTCTTGCCTGTGTTGCAAGGTGTGAGATTGAGCATGGCTCAATGCACGACCTCGGTAGAAGATAGAGAAAAGATGAGTGTCATCCCCTATGCCTCAGCCATAGGGTCTATTATGAATGCCATGCTGTGTACCAGACCTGATGTGAACCTTGCCGTAAGTTTGGTAGGAAGGTACCGAAGTAATCCCGGCATGGAACACTGGATAGCGGTCAAGAATATCCTGAAGTACCTGAAAAGGACTAAGGATATGTTTCTCATTTATGGAGGTGACGAAGAGCTTGTCGTAAAGGGTTACGTCGATGCTAGCTTCGACACAGATCTGGATGACTCCAAGTCTCAAACCGAATACGTGTACATTTTGAATGGTGGGGCAGTGAGCTGGTGCAATTGCAAGCAAAGCATCATGGCGGGATCTATATGTGAAGTGGAGTACATGGCAGCCTCGGAGGCAGCACATGAAGCAATCTGAATGAAGGAGTTCATCACCGACCTAGGAGTTATTTCCAATGCGTCGGGCCCGATGACTCTCTTCTGTGACAACACTGGAGCTATTTCCCTTGCTAAGGAGACCAGGTTTCACAAGAATACCAGGCATATCAAGCGTCGCTTCAACTCCATTCATGAAAATGTTCAATATGGAGACATAGATATTTGTAAAGTGCATACGGATCTAAATGTCACAGATACGTTGACTAAACCTCTTCCACGAGCAAAACATGATCAACACCATAACTCTATGGGTGTTTGATTCATCACAATGTAACTAGATTATTGACTCTAGTGCAAGTGGGAGACTGTTGGAAATATGCCCTAGAGGCAATAATAAAATTGTTATTATTATATTTCCTTGTTCATGATAATTGTTTGTTGTTCATCTATAATTGTATTAACCGGAAACCATAATACATGTGTGAATACATAGACCATAATATGTCCCTGGTAAGCCTCTAGTTGACTAGCTCGTTGATCAATAGATGGTTTTGGTTTCCTGACCATGGACATTCAATGTCATTGATAACAGGATCACATCATTAGGAGAATGATGTGATGGACAAGACCCAATCTAAGCATAGCACAAGATCGTGTAGTTCATTTGCTAAGAGCTTTTCTAATGTCAAGTATCATTTCCTTAGACCATGAGATTGTGCAACTCCTGTATACTATAGGAATGCTTTGGGTGTACCGAATGTCACAACATAACTGGGTGGCTATAAAGGTGCACTACAGGTATCTCCGAAAGTGTCTGTTGGGTTGGCATGAATCGAGACTGGGATTTGTCACTCCATATGATGAAGAGGTATCTCTGGGCCCACTCGGTAATGCATCATCATAATGAGCTCAATGTGACTAACGAGTTAGTCATGTGATCATGCATTACGAAACGAGTAAAGAGACTTGCCGGTAACGAGATTGAACGAGGTATTGGGATACCGACGATCGACAAAGGGAATTGTATACGGGATTGATTGAATCCCCAACATCGTGGTTCATCCAATGAGATCATCGTGGAACATGTGGGAGCCAACATGGGTATCCAGATCCCGCTGTTGGTTATTAGCCGGAGAGATGCCTCGGTCATGTCTGCATGGTTCCCGAACCCGTAGGGTCTACACACTTAAGGTTCGGTGACGCTAGAGTTGTTATGGGAAATTGTATGTGGTTGTCGAAGGTTGTTCGGAGTCCCGGATGAGATCCTGGACATCATGAGGAGTTACGGAATGGTCCGGAGGTAAAGATTTATATATGGGAAGTCCAGTTTCAGTCACCGGAATAGTTTCGGGGGTTATCAGTATTGTACCGGGACCACCGAAAGGTGTCCGGGGGTCCACCGGGTGGGGCTACCTGCCCCGAGGGACTCAATGGGATGAATAAGGGTGGGAACCAGCCCCCTAGTGGGCTGGTGCACCCCCAAGGGCCCAAGGTGCCTAGGGTTGGAAACCCTAGGGGGTGGGGGCGCCTCCCACCAAACTTGGGGGGCAAGTCCCCTCCTTGGCGCCGCCCCCCTTGTAGATGGGATCTAGGGGGCCACCCCCCTCTCCCCTTACCCTATAAATAGTGGGGGGGCTGACACACCCTTCCCCTGGCGCAACCACTCCCTCCTCCAACACTTCCTCCTCCTCCGTAGAGCTTGGCGAAGCCCTGCAGAAAATCCACAAGCTCCGCCACCACGTCATCGTGCTGCCGGAGCTCTCCCTCAACTTATCCTCTCCCCTTGCTGGATCAAGAAGGAGGAGACGTCCCCGGGCTGTACGTGTGTTGAGTGCGGAGGCGCCGTCCGTTCGGCTCTAGATCAGATCTTCCGCGATTTGAATCGCCGCGAGTATAACTCCATCATCCACGTTCTTGTAATGCTTCCGTTTCACGATCTTCAAGAGGTATGAAGATGCACTCCCTCTCTATCGTTCCTAGCATCTCCTAGATTGATCTTGGTGACACGTAGGAAAATTTTGAATTATTGCTACGTTCCCCAACACTTGTACCAAACAAAGTGTACCCGAAGAACTTGGCACACGATTAGACCACAAGGTGAGTTGTCACCATCACCAAAACACTAAGGCGGGAAATGCCCTAACACTAACAACTATTAGTCATTTTTACCGGTGACCAAATGTGTGTGAACTCATAAAAATAACCGCACATGAGATGCAATGAGGCGCTTAAGCAAGGTAAGTGCACCACAAGCACGCACTCACGAGGCCCGCAATTGGCGGGCCCCAACCACTAGTATTTAACATCACCAAATGTGCAGGGGCGAATGATATGCTTCTAGTGGTCCAACATGTATTCACGGCAACTCCAACGGATGACCCCAAACAAATGTTCGTTTCATCCGAGTTTCGTTTGTTTGGTGCGGAAAAAGGGACATGCCCGTCAGCTTGTGGTCGTGCAGCCGTCGGTGCGCCCTATCGGCCGGCCACGTTCCAAACTATCCATTTATTCGGACTTGAAATTTAACACAAAAAACCAAAATAGCCATTGCAAATGATATAAGAACATTAATATAAACATTAAAACGTCCACAGAAGCCAAGTTCACCACATTAATATAAACAAGAACTAAAAAAGCATTAAAAATACTAGATAAGTCTCGTTGCTACTGCGGTTGCCGTCGTATTCCGTAGCCGCCGTCCTACTTGTCCTTGTCATCGCTGGTGAGGTCGACGTATGAAGGTGGCTGCCCTAGGTGGGTCGGCGTTCCCTGCCAGGCTGGAGGCGCCTATTGTAGTGGTCGCGGCGGCGCCTACACAACCTCCTCCCATGGCGGGAATGGTGACCACGGGGCCGACGTCCACCTCAGGCGTGCACGGCACGGTCTCCGTCCACGACCAGGACTGCCCAACCAATGTTGGGCTCTAATACGTCTCCAACGTATCTCTCATTTATGAAGCATTCATGCTATTATATTATCTGTTTTGGATGTTTATGGGCTTTATTAAGCACTTTTATATTATTTATTGGGACTAACCTATTAACCGGAAGCCCAACCCAAATTGCTGTTTTCTTGCATATTTTAGTGTTTCGAAAAAAAGGAATATCAAACGGAGTCCAAACAGAATGAAACCTTCGGGAAAGTTATTTTTGGAACGGAAGCAATCGAGGGGACTTGGAGTGCACGTAAGGGAAGCTTCGAGGTGACCACGAGGTAGGGAGGCGCGCCCACCTCCCCTGGGCGCGCCCCCGCCCTCGTGGGCCCCTCGTGGCTCCCCTGACCGACTTCTTTCGCCTATATATCTCCATATACCCTAAAAACTTCGGAGAGCACAATAGATTGGGAGTTCTGCCGCCGCAAGCCTTTATAGCCACCAAAAACCTCTCGGGAGCCTGTTCCGGCACCCTGTCGAGGGGGGGATCCCTCACCGGTGGCCAACTTCAACATCCCGGCGCTCTCCATGACGAGGAGGGAGTAGTTCACCCTCGGGGCGAGGGTATGTACCAGTAGCTATGTGTTTGATCTCTCTCTCTCTCTCTCGTGTTCTTGAGGTGATACGATCTTGATGTATCACGAGCTTTGCTATTATAGTTGGATCTTATGATGTTTCTCCCCCTCTACTCTCTTGTAATGGATTGAGTTTTCCCTTTGAAGTTATCTTATCAGATTGAGTCTTTAAGGATTTGAGAACACTTGATGTATGTCTTGCCGTGCTTATCTATGGTGACAATGGGATATTCACGTGATCTACTTGATGTATGTTTTGGTGATCAACTTGCTAGTTCAATGAACTTATGCATAGGGGTTGGCACACGTTTTCGTCTTGACTCTCCGATAGAAACTTTGGGGCACTCTTTGAAGTACTTTGTGTTGGTTGAATAGATGAATCTGAGACTGTGTGATGCATATCGTATAATCATGCCCACGGATACTTGAGGTGACAATGGAGTATCTAGGTGACATTAGGGTTTTGGTTGATTTGTGTCTTAAGGTGTTGTTCTAGTACGAACTCTATGATAGATTGAACGGAAATAATAGCGTTGTGTTATTTTACTACGGACTCTTGAATAGATTGAGCAGAAAGGATAACTTTGAGGTGGTTTCGTACCCTACCATAATCTCTTCGTTTGTTCTCCGCTATTAGTGACTTTGGAGTGACTCTTTGTTGCATGTTGAGGGATAGTTATATGATCCAGTTATGTTATTATTGTTGAGAGAACTTGCACTAGTGAAAGTATGAACCTTAGGCCATGTTTCCTAGCATTGCAATACCGTTTGTGCTCACTTTTATCTTTAGTTACCTTGCTGTTTTTATATTTTCAGATTACAAAAACCTATATCTACCATCCATATTGCACTTGTATCACCATCTCTTTGCTGGAGTGCACCTATACAATTTACCGTTGTATTGGGTGCGTTGGGGACACAAGAGACTCTTTGTTATTTGGTTGCAGGGTTGTTTGAGAGAGACCATCTTCATCCTACGCCTCCCACGGATTGATAAACCTTAGGTCATCCACTTGAGGGAAATCTGCTACTGTCCTACAAACCTCTGCACTTGGAGGCCCAACAACGTCTACAAAAAGAAGGTTGTGTAGTAGACATCAAGCTCTTTTCTGGCGTCGTTGCCAAAGAGGTGAGTGCTTGAAGGTATATCTTTAGATCTTGCAATCGAATCTTTTTGTTTCTTGTTTTATCACTAGTTTAGTTTATAAAAGAAAACTAAAAAATGGAATTGAGTTTGTCTCATACGCTTCATCTTTTTAATATCTTTCGTGAGAATGATGGAAAGGAAAAGTGTGCTCAAGTGCTAGAAGAACAAGTCTATAAAATGTTTGGTATTAAATCTTTGAATGATGAGCATGATTGCAATGTTGTTAGTATGAATTCTATGAATATCCATGATGCTAATGATATGCAAAGCCACAAGCTTGGGGAAGCTATGTTTGATGAAGATGATATGTTTAGTCCCCCATGTTTCGATGAGAATATTTATTATGATGAAAGCATGCCTCCTATTTATGATGATTATATTTATGAAAGTGGATTTGGAGAGGTCATGACTATTTAGTGATGAATCCACTATTTCAGAAGAGGTTCCAATTGATTATGAGAACAAAGTTGCTCTCTATGATGATTATTGTGATGACTTGTATGCTATTAGGATAATGATAACCATGAAACTTGTCATCATGATTTTAGTTTTCAATTGGATTATGCTTCACATGGTAGTTATTTTGTTGAGTTTGCTCCCACTACTATTCATGAGAAGAATTTTGCTTATGTGGAGAGTAATAAAATTTCTATGCTTGTGGATCATGAAAAGAATGCTTTATATGCTGGTTATATTTTTGAATTCATTCATGATGCTACTGAAAAATATTATGAGGGAGGAATATATGCTTGTAGGAATTTCAATAATATCAAGTTTCCTCTCTATGTGCTTAAAATTTTGAAGCTATGCTTGTTTTAACTTCCTATGCTAGTTGATTATTGTTCCCATAAGTTGTTTGCTCACAAAATCCCTATGCATAGGAAGTGGGTTAGGCTTAAATGTGCTAGTCATATGCTTCATGATGCTCCCATTATGTTTCAATTCTTATCTTTTATGTGAGCATCATTGTCATCATCATGCCTAGCTAGAAAGGCATTAAAGAAAAGCGCTTGTTGGGAGACAACCCAATATTTACCCTTACTGTTTTTGTGTGTTCACATGATTATGATACTGTAGTAATCATGTTTTATAGCTTTTTTCAATAAAGTGCCAAGTAAGACCTTTAGGATAGCTTACGGTGATAGTTATGTTGATCCTGCTGAATATCAGAAACTTTTGCACCCAGTAAATTAGTTTTGATAATTCACATAAACGTGCTTTTGATCTGATTCTTTTTTATCTGGATTGGTACACAAATTGCTCAGGCTTTCCTAATTTGGTAGGAGTTTTGGAGTTCCAGAAGTATACGTTTGATACAGATTACTACAGAGTGTTCTGTTTTTGATAAATTCTGTTTTCTATGTATTGTTTGCTTATTTTGATGAATCTATGAGTAGTATCGGAGGGTATGAACCATATATAAGTTGGAATACAGTAGATATTACACCGATATGAATTTAGAATGAGTTCACAACAGTACCTAAGTGGTAATTGATTTTCTTATACTAACGGAGCTTACGAGTTTTCTGTTGAGTTTTGTGTTGTGAAGTTTTCAAGTTTTGGGTAAAGATTCGATGGACTATGGAATAAGGAGTGGCAAGAGCCTAAGCTTGGGTATGTCCAAGGCACCCCAAGGTAATACTCAAGGACAACCAAGAGCCTAAGCTTGGGGACGCCCGGAAGGCATCCCCTCTCTCGTCTTCGTTCATCGGTAACTTTACTTGGAGCTATATTTTTATTCACCACATGATATGTGTTTTGCTTGGAGCGTCATTTTCTTTTGTTAGTATTTGCTTGATGTTATTCAGAATAATGTTTTGCATCTGTATTTTCAATAAAAATGTCAAGGATAGCCTTTACCATGCTTATTTTGCTAGTATACATGTTGCTGTTTGAAAACAGGAAGTTTACTACTGTTGCAAAAATTCCCTAGAAAAGTCAGAGAATGATATAATGTTGAAACTTTTTGCATAATGAGATCTGATAAATCTTCTACAGCGAATTATTTTTATCATAAATTTTGGAGTTAGGAAAGTATGATGAATCTTGCATTCTTTACAGACCATACTGTTTTGGCAGATTGCTGTTATGTTTGCATTGTTTGCATATGTTTGCTTGTTTAATAATCCTATTTGAGGATAGGAGTATTAAATATGCAGAGACATTTAGTATGCAATGTTGAATAATAATTTTTGTGATTTGTTACAGTAGAAAATGATAAGGTTTTTGCATTGGTTTATACTAACTTGTCTCACGAGTTCTTGTTGAGTTTGGTGTGGATGAAGCTTTCGAGATTTAGGAAACCGAGATATAAAAGGAATTAAGGATACACAAAAGCTCAAGCTTGGGGATGCCCAAGGCACCCCAAGATAATATTTCAAGAAGGCTCAAGCATCCAAAAGCTTGGGGATGCCCCGGTAGGCATCCCACCTTTCTTCTTCAAACAATTATCGGTTAGTATCGGTTGAGCCTAAGTTTTTGCTTCTTCACATGAGTCGTGCTATCCTTGCAATGCCATTTTATTTTGTTTTGCTTGTTGTTTGAATAAAATACCAGGATATGAAATTCTTAAATGTTAGAGAGTCTTCACATAGTTACATAATTATTCAACTACTCATTGATCTTCACTTATATCTTTTTGGAGCAGTTTGTCATTTACTTGTGCGCTTCACTTTTATCCTATGGGTAAATGGTTGAATGAGTTGAATGTCATAAATCTGAAATTATTTATGTTTCATATGCTTACCCCGTTGGGAGTAATGACTTCACATCTAAGAAGTAGAAGTAGTAAATTTATTGAAGGTTAACAAGCATTGTATTGGTCACTTGAACAATTCTTGAAATGATATTGAAGGAAGAGAGATTTCACATATAAATATACTATCTTAGACATCTTCTATGATTGTGATCCCCATTAAATATTTTCAAACCTGAAGAAATTAGTTGAAGTTGGACAAGGAAGACAACGTAATGAGTTATGCTAGGGTGTATTTGTATAGAAGTTATATTGTTATAGATCCTCCAACATGTGGTGCTTGCTTTTTAGAATCCTTTGCTAGCCAAAATATCTGTACTAAGCGGGAATACTTCTTGTGCATCCAAATTCCTTGAACCAAGTTTCTTCCATGAGTGTCCACCATACCTACCTATATGCGGTATTTGCCTGCCGTTCCAAGTAAATTTGCATGTGCCAAACTTAAACCTTCAAATAATAATCTATTTTGTATGCCTGAATTGCTCATGTAGCGACTAGGGGCTGTCAGTATCTTCCATGCTAGGTGGGTTATTCTCACGATGAGTGGACTCCTCATCATTCATGAGAAAAATGGATGGTAACTGGGATGCCCAGTCCCATGATCAAAAGATCAAAATCAAATCAAAAAAATAATTGCAAACAAAACTCCCCCAGGATTGATGTTAGTTGGAGGCACCCATTGTTTCGGGCAAGCCATGGATTGATGATTGTTCGTGGAGGGGGAGTAAAAACTTTACCATTCTGTTTGGGAACCACCTATAATGTATGTAGTATGGAAGATATAGGGAACTCTTGGTTGTTATGTTGACAATGAAAGCATACCTCTCAAAATTATTTTCATCTCTATTTCAAAATCGAGCTCTGGCACCTCTGCAAATCCCTGCTTCCCTCTGCGAAGGGCCTATCTTTTAATTTTATGCAAGAGTCAGTAGTATTCCTTCTCATTCCTACCTACTCTTTAGTTGGCAAGCACCGTGTGTTGGGGAAAGATCTAAGCATATATGGCCATGCAAATATATTTGATCATGAATTATTATTGTTGACAATTATCTATATGATAAGTGAGTTGGGAGGCGAAACACTAAGCCCCTATCTTTCTTTGTGTTCGATGGATGCTATTTGTTCTAAGAATATGCTTTGAGTGGTAGCAATTATGGAAGACTATATGATAGTTGAGTATGTGGAGTTTGCTAAATCAAAGCCCTGACAGAGACCCTTCCTGAAAATAAGATGAATTGTAATTATTTGATGACTAAGAATGAAGTTTGCTAGTTTTCAAGAAAGTTTATGGTCTATGCTTTAACATGTGAATAGCTTGTTATTTGATCTTGAGAAGTTTTATGAGATGAACTACTGTTATGACATATAATGGTGCTAGAAAAGGTGATTGAAATTATCATTGGTAAAACTTGTGCACCTGCTAGCATTCACACTTCATAAATTATTTCTTTTATCATTTACCTACTCGAGGACAAGCAGGAATTAAGCTTGGGGATGCTGATACGTCTCAACGTATCTATAATTTATGAAGCATTCATGCTATTATATTATCTGTTTGGATGTTTATGGGCTTTATTAAGCACTTTTATATTATTTTTTGGGACTAACCTATTAACCGGAGGCCCAGCCAAAATTGTTGCTTTCTTGCCTATTTCAGTGTTTCGAAGAAAAGGAATATCAAACGGAGTCCAAACGGAATGAAACCTTCGGGAAAATTATTTTTGGAACGAAAGCAATCCAAGGGACTTGGAGTGCACGTAAGGGAAGCTTCGAGGTGGCCACGAGGCAGGGAGGCGCGCCCACCTCCCTTGGGCGCACCCCCCACCCTCGTGGGCCCCTCGTGGCTCCCCTGATCAACTTCTTTAGCCTATATATATCTCCCTATACCCTAAAAACTTCGGGGAGCACAATAGATCAGGAGTTCCGCTGCCGCAAGCCTGTGTAGCCACCAAAAACCTCTCGGGAGCCTATTCCGGCACCCTGTCGGAGGGGGTATCCCTCACCGATGGCCATCTTCATCATCCTGACGCTCTCCATGACGAGGAGGGAGTAGTTCACCCTCGGTGCTGAGGGTATGTACCAGTAGCTATGTGTTTGATCTCTCTCTCTCTCTCTCTCTCTCGTGTTCTTGAGGTGATACAACCTTGATGTATCGCGAGCTTTGCTATTATAGTTGGATCTTATGATGTTTCTCCCCCTCTACTCTCTTTGTAATGGATTGAGTTTTCCCTTTGAAGTTATCTTATTGGATTGAGTCTTTGATTTGAGAACATTTGATGTATGTCTTGCCGTGCTTATCTGTGGTGACAATGGGATATTCACGTGATCTACTTGATGTATATTTTGGTGATCAACTTGCGGGTTCAATGAACTTATGCATAGGGGTTGGCACATGTTTTCGTCTTGACTCTCCGGTAGAAACTTTGGGGCACTCTTTGAAGTACTTTGTGTTGGTTGAATAGATGAATTTGAGATTGTGTGATGCATATCGTATAATCATGCCCACGTATACTTGAGGTGACAACGGAGTATCTAGGTGACATTAGGGTTTTGGTTGATTTGTGTCTTAAGGTGTTATTCTAGTACGAACTCTATGATAGATTGAACGGAAAGAATAGCTTTGTGTTATTTTACTACAGACTCTTGAATAGACTGAGCAGAAATGATAACTTTGAGGTGGTTTCGTACCCCACCATAATCTCTTCGTTTGTTCTCCGCTATTATTGACTTTGGAGTGACTCTTTGTTGCATGTTGAGGGATAGTTATATGATCCAGTTATGTTATTATTGTTGAGAGAACTTGCACTAGTGAAAGTATGAACCTTAGGCCTTGTTTCCTAGCATTGCAATACCGTTTGTGCTCACTTTTATCTTTAGTTACCTTGCTGTTTTTATATTTTCATATTACAAAAACCTATATCTACCATCCATATTGCACTTGTATCACCATCTCTTTGTCGAACTAGTGCACCTATACAATTTACCATTGTATTGGGTGTGTTGGGGACACAAGAGACTCTTTGTTATTTGGTTGCAGAGTTGTTTGAGAGAGACCATCTTCATCCTATGCCTCCTACGGATTGATAAACATTAGGTCATCCACTTGAGGGAAATTTGCTACTGTCCTACAAACCTGTGCACTTTTACCACTTGTTACCTTCTGTTTTTATAATTTCAGATTACAAAAACCTTTATCTACTATCTATTTTGCACTTGTATCACCATCTCTTCGCCGAACTAGTGCACCTATACAAATTACCATTGTATTGGGTGTGTTGGGGACACAAGAGACTCTTTGTTATTTGGTTGCAGAGTTGTTTGAGAGAGACCATCTTCATCCTACGCCTCCCATGGATTGATAAACCTTAGGTCATCCACTTGAGAGAAATTTGCTACTGTCCTACAAACCTCTGCACTTGGAGGCCCAACATCTACAAGAAGAAGGTTGTGTAGTAGACATCAGGCTCCATCCCGTTGGCTCCTCCTTCCTCGGCGGCTCCGAACAGACGTCCTCCATGGCCTTCTTCTTGACATAGGCATCCAGCTTTGGGAAGGCGACGTCGCCGACCACTGATAGGACCGTCATCTCCTCGAGGCCCTACCATTGGCGCTCGTCATGGGTGTGGAGGGAGTCCTCCCTCACCTGCCACATGACCTCCTCCTCCTCCTCCTCGGTCGTCATTGGCATGGGTGGTGGCAAGGAAGGAGATGGTGTAGGAGTCAGGCCACAAACCAGCCTGCGCCCGCGGGGCTGGGGCGGGTTGGGAGCGCGTGCGCGGAGCACGCCCGCGGCGGGCTCGGAGCACGACCGACAAAGAAAGATTGCCGGCGGATGTCGTGCTCGTCGCGGAGCCATGTATCCCAGAGCGAGGAGTCGATGGCGTACCTCTAGTCGTCGATGAGGTTCGACGGCAGGCGGGCGCAGCGTCGATTGATCTCCTTGCGGCGGGCGCGGCCGCTCACCAGGATCGGGGGGATGGGCACCCGATCCACGGAGTGGTGCCAGTTGTTGGGGAGGTGTATGTCGCTCCACGGCAGTGGCATGCGTGTCTCCCAGTACCTCTTATAGATCTCTGCCTTGACATGCGGCCGCATCCGAGGTGTGGCCTTGTCCGGCGAGATATGGAATGCGGGTGGTGGAGGTGGAGATGGAGTGGTGGAGCGGCGGTGGCGGCGGCCGGACGACGACCGAGCCTCGTGGTCGTGCCTCGTCTTGCGGGTGGGGAACCAGCGGCCAACCATTGTCATTGGTGCGGGAGGTGGAGGAGTGGCGGGCTAGGGTTTGGTTGTTGGGGCTCGAGGAGGCACGCGTCGTCGGGAGTGGAAGTGTGTACTCCCACCAGTCGACGACTTCCACATTGAAAAGGACGGTGATCGCTCGGCCGGTGGCTGCCAGGCGGGTTCGCCCGTGCATGCGCCGTAAATGTGAACGGTAGGAGATAGGTGGGTGGCTGCCACGCGGACTCGAGGCGGACATGAAATGGGTGCGTGCGCGTCCGTTCAACGTCCGTGTGGACGTAGATCAGGCGCAGGTTTGCGCCGAAAATGGGACGGCCCAGACGCCAAACCGAAAAAAATGTGGATACGGTTGCACGTTGGGCTGTGTCGTCTGTCCGTTTGGGCCCAAATGGACAAACACGGACCGGGAGGGTCGTGCGTTTGAGTTGCCCTTAGTTCCTCGGTTTGAAGAAAATAGATTAGATCAAGTGCAATAAACTTATGTAAGCAGGCTATAAGAGTTAAAATATTATTTACTGAAAAAAGCTTTCGCTCCGCTTTATAAATAAAGCAAACCGCCAAGAGCAACACATACAAGGACTAGTCCCACAGAAAGAAGTACAAAGGTTCTGCTGAGGGCACAGCTCAACAAGCCCAAAGGAAAACAAAAAAACAAGACGACAATCTTATTGTTCTTGACACGGAAGGGAGAGAAGAGAAGAGAGAAGAAGAGCCGGCTACAGAATAAGAGCTAGCTACAACACGTACTCCTAGATACTATGTGAGTCCTAATAAAGTAGCATATCTTTATATTTTATTATTGTATTGTCCCAAAATAAGTATAAAGTTGAGTCACTTATTTTGGATGAAGAAAGTATTTGTCCGTCATAAATTGACTATAAATGACACGACAACATCATGGTCTGGCTGTATTATCAACCATGCTCTTAAAGCGAATTGACGCGTGAGACAAGTCCACGAGTTATGAGTTAATCCATAACGTCATGGATTAGTTCACCATCAGCTATATTTTATCAGGAGAGACCAGGTGAAACATCACAGAATAATTGACGACATAAAGTGAAAGAGGGCATGTGTGCATATTTGCAGCACGTGACTGATGTGAACGAGATTTTTTACATGGAGTTGACGGTGCAGCGAGAGAACAGAAAAATCACTACTCCTACTAAGTTGATGACATGGCAGCTTGGTCGTGTCACTCCAGCCAATGAGCTGCCGATGGCTCGCGTCAGGATCAGGACATTTGCTTCTGCTGCTGTCACCACTCTATCGCTTAGCCACGACGCAGACCTATTAAATTAACCCTCGTCAAAGGGAAGATGCATCCACTCTTAGCCAGAGGATCAGTTTAAATTAAACTATACTGAGAGGGGCAATTATAACTAACCTAAACCTATTTTGCCCACGAAGCGGCCGGGGCGGATTGGGCGCCGCTCGGCGCCCTAAGTAGGAGCTTCCTAGTTCAAATGACAATTTTAGTTTTCATGAGCCGTTTCATTTTGACTGAGCTATTCTCAGTCAACACATCACCCATACTTGACCCACATGCCTTGTGTTGCCCACCCGCGTCGACGCGCTCCACCGGTCCATCTCCGCCTCTTGTCTCCTGCTGCTACCCACACACTCCACCGGTCACCGTGAGGTCCCCGTCCCAGCTCCCATCCTCGAATCCCACCATCTGGTGTCAGATGCTTCGCCTCAATGTTCCCTCAGTCGACTCCTTCATGCTTCGGGCACCCCAATTCTTCTCTCCGACTTCCTCATCTATTGTCAAACTGGAAGGCTCCTGAACCATCTTCCAAGCTCGGCGTTGGTGCCAACCACCACCCAAAAAGCTCCTTCCCGCCAACGCGTAGACGCTCCATCTGTCGCATATTCGTTCGCTTCTATTATTTTTCTTAGATCAAGCTGGGAGAGAGGGGTTGACCTTTGTTCGGATTTATTAGGACCCCTCTTAGTTTGAGTCAAAATTTAACCATAAATTTAACTTAATAAATATGAACTACGTGTCACAGAAGTTATACCGAATACATTTTATATAATACTAGTATTTTTGCAGTGATCAAAATTTGATCCAAAATACAAGGAGGCCTAATAACTCTAGAAATCATATTTTATCAAAACTAGTAACCGACTGCCAGCAGACGCTTAAACCGCGCAGATTGGATGACTTTTTCCCATTTGAAGTCAAAGAAATGCATGACAGTTTTGCAAAAAAGCAATCCAGTTTCCCAAATACACTGAAACTGCCAGACGAACGTCCGCAAATGTCATATCTCGTGGCGAACGTTCGCCAGATAGGCCAACCCGATTTTATTTCTGGGATTCTTTTACACTCCGTTTGGATGTAGACATTCGAGACCTTGGATTTGAATTGGCTGCAATATCAAATCACTGAGACATTGATATTGAGATTCAACCCGAATTCTGCTGTTTGGATGTGTAAGCATTTGGCACTTGGAATTCAAGAAAAGAGACCGATGTTAATTCTTGTTTGGATGGTCAAAGTATTGAATTGGATCATTCGTGAGATTACAAGCACAACACCCATCCATGACGTGGTCCCTGAGGCGGAACCAAACCACACAACAGCGACGAGAGACGCACCAGAGTCGCGAGCGCACACAAAGCCGGACTCAAGTCCTTGCCGGTCAACCCAAGCAAACACGCGGCCGATCTAGGACAACCGCGGCAGCACAGGTGAAGACATGAGGTCGAAGAGGCGGCGGAGTCGTTCAATTAGGAGTGAGATGTCGAGGCAAAGGCCGATGGTTATTGCCGGCGGCGATGGCCGCCATGGACAACAGTAGCATCATCAGCCCGACGGGGGCGCCGCCCCGCCACGAAACATGGTTGTGCATCTTCATCTTCGTGTCCCCTTGTTGTTCCTCGTCTACGAGGTCCTGGGGATTCAGGCCTTGGACGTAGATGTTCGCATCTTGCAACGGTGACCACACCTCAGTCTCCCACCGCGACATGGGGCGACGGGATTGATGCAGACTAGATCCCAGCAGAGTTCTGGTGGCGTTTGGGTTAAAGAGGGCCAACCGCTGACTGCGCAAGCACTGCATATGCCTGGCCCTGCTGCAGGTCCGGGAGAAGGTCCGGCGGCTGCTGGCGTGGGAGTGCCTGTTCCGCGCAGCTGCATCGACCGATGACCGTGCGAGCGCTGCTTCCTTTTCTTTTTCGAGGGAAAGGCGAAGGGGTACGCGGGGGCGAGGCAATATCAAGCAAATCGGAGGGGTGGAGTTCCAAATTCGGGACGGGATGGCGCTAGTGTTGTCGGGGATGGTTCGATATCGAGGTGTGATTCCATTCGCGAATGCCAAGACCATCCAAACAGCCACATTCGGGTAGTCAAATGCCAGTATCCAATTCTACGTGCGAATGTCTACATCCAAACGAAGCGTTAGGGTTATTTCTGGGAATTTGAGATGTCCCGAAAACGCCCCTGTTCTTTCTTATAGCCCAAGCCATCCCTTCTTCCCGGAGAGAGACACCCCCCCTCCAAAACTTTCCCCAATCCAATCTCCCAATCCAATCTTCCCTCTTCTCTCCTGGAACCCTAAGCCTCCTCAGGTACATGACCCACCCTTCCTCGTCCTCCTCGTCCGCCCCGGCGGCCGCGCCGGATGACCCGACCTCCCTTGCCCCGGGCTTCCGCTTCCACCCAACAGACGAGGAGCTCGTCTCCTACTACCTCAAGCGCAAGGTGCTCGGTCGCCCGCTCAAGGTCGACGCCATCGCTGAGGTAGACCTCTACAAGGTCGAGCCATGGGACCTCCCGGCAAGGTCGCGCCTCCGCAGCCGCGACTCCCAGTGGTACTTCTTCAGCCGCCTCGACCGCAAGCACGCCAACCGCGCGCGCACCAACCGCGCCACTGCAGGAGGCTACTGGAAGACCACCGGCAAGGACAGGGAGGTCCGCCATGGAGCTAGGGTTGTCGGGATGAAGAAGACGCTCGTCTTCCACGCTGGCCGCGCGCCTAAGGGCGAGCGCACCAACTGGGTCATGCACGAGTATCGCCTTGAGGGCGATGGTGCAGCCGGGATCCCACAGGTATTGCCACTTCGGACACCGGCGATGGACTTGTGGATTAAGTAGATATTAGACTTCTATCGATTTTTTTTCATACCTGATCCCAGTGGGCATTGTGCTATGACTGTACCGGGTCTTTTGCTACTGCGAGTCACGGGCAAAATTTTCGATCGCTAGGGTGGCAATGTTCTGTTATAGTTGCTAATGACGCTTGAATGCAATATAGCGATGCTGATTTTCAAACCATTGTGCACAGGATTCATTTGTAGTGTGCCGAATCTTCCAGAAGGCTGGGCCTGGTCCTCAAAACGGGGCACAGTATGGAGCTCCCTTCGTCGAGGAGGAGTGGGAGGCGGATGAGGATGATGATTTTGGTCCTCTGCCAGTGCAGAGGGACGTTGTTGGTGAGCATGAGGCTCCTGGTGCTATGGAGAAAGGATATCTTCAGATGAATGATCTCATTCAGGTATACCTACAACTTGCATGATTTTCTACTCACTGCTTGTTTTAGTAAAAGAAGCGTTTAGTTGGGTATAAAATGCTATACTGCAGAAAAGTCAGTTTATGTTGCATGCTTGCAGTTTGAGTTTTACATAGATCAGCTTGAGTTGGCACTGAATTTGTTAGGCTTCTGAATCTGAAGATAATAACACATGTAGTTCTATCTCCTTGCACTTGTCCATATGTACAGTCAGGAGGGGTAGCGTACCAGCTCGTTTTCTTGTGTGTGTGTGTCTGCACTCTCTGGGAGACAATGCCGAACACCTCTTCTTCTAGGTCTAGCACATGGGATGCGCCCTACGGACCTTAGATAGATGGGCAGGGCCCATACCGGTTCAACACTCCGCCTCAAGATGGGTGGTAGTAGATAGCTATTAACCCCATCTTGTCACATGCCAAGTTACAGTCCTTGTTCCCAGCCCCCCTGTTACCCAGAGCTGACATGAGTAAGGCTGATGATCCCAGCATCAAGTTTTCCCTTAATGAAGAAGCGATCAATTTCCACATGTTTTGTTCTATCATGTTGAATCGGGTCATTGGCAATGCTTATAGCTGACTGATTGTAACACCAAACTCTCAAGAGCGCCTTCCTCAGAAGTTTCAACTCGCTCAGTAGATTCTCCACCCAGAGCATCTCACTCAACCCTTGAGATAATGATCTTTAGTTAGCTTCTGCTGTTGATCTAGACACAACTCTGTTTGTTTCTTGCTTCTCCATGACACCAAATTTCCTCCCACAAACACACAATAGTTTGAAGTTGATCTTCTATCATCTTGACAACTTGCCCGATTAGAATCATTCTAGCCATCCACCTCAAGATGTCCACTCGCAAACCGCAACCCTTCCCCCTCTACATTGATGTCTGTGAGCGACAACTCGATCTTCTGGACAACTCCCTGTTGAGGAACGATGTCCCGGGAGTTCGAGCCCGCGAGGAACTGAGTGAGCTGCTCGACAGCCTCAGCAAGTCCTTACGTTCACCCATCTTTCTGACCAGCTACACGCAGCAGCTACTTACCCTTCTTCTCCCCCTGGCCACACACAGCAGCAGCAGCAGTAGTCCCGGCAACACCCTCAGTACTGCCTCCTCTTCCCTTTCCACTCATCTTCCTACCATGCAGGCAACAGTAGGAGTACAGCAGCAAGCAACAACACCGTCAGCAACTGCACCCAGCAGCAGCACAGCCAACCTCCTCTAAATCTGCCGTTCCTCCTCTGCTGCCTTCTCGCCGCGCACAGCCTCACCTCCTCTTCCTTCCCCGGGCCGAATGCAGCTGCTTCTCCGCCTCGCACGCGTGCGCACAGCAGCCTCTTCTCCGGCTCACAGGACTGCAGCTGATCCATGCCGGACCCCGCAGCCTTGCCTTCTGTCAGGTCCCGCCGAACCTGGTGTCTGATACCATGTAGAATCAGGAGGGGTAGCGTACCAGCTCGTGTTCGTGTGTGTGTGTGGCGGCGAAGATAGATGGGCAGGGCCCATACCGGTTCAACACCATATATGCCCTTGTCTTAGTTTAACTGATTAGCATATGAATTTTTTGGTGATACTCCAATCCTTCAGCTCTCTCTTAACGGACTCCTCCCATGTCAAATTCGGTCTACCCCGACCTCTCTTGACATTCTCCGCACGCTCTAGCATTGGAATCTTTTTGGGTGCCTTCGCATTATCCATGGTCAAAGGGAGATGTTGATCGCTTTTCATAGCCAGAGTTAGATTTTTTTTCGAAAATCCTGGCAGTTGGTATGCTCACAAAATTTGCTATCACATAGTCGGTTCCATCTTTTACTTGAAGCGAAAAAAGTGGTTTGTGAATGAAATAATGGATATTTGTATTTTCCCCATAAATCTGTAGAATGATGATTGATGGCACATAGTTTCATTCTAATCTGTTGTTGGTTTGTTTGTCGAGGAAAAAGGTTCATAATGTTACTGAGCATGTTTTGTGTCACGTTGGATCTAAGTTATTGTATCTTTCTCTGCACAGGGATGCTCCACTTCTTCAGCATTGGGATTTAGCTTGTTTTACTTTGCATTAACGAATTCTATGTCATGCTGTCCGGCAAGACTGCTGACATGCATTGGCTTTTTGACATACATATTTGTATTTCTATCAGGGTTAACTAGCAAGTATGAGATAGTGACACACAAGAGTCATGATGTCATAGTATTCACTATTCAGGTCTATGAGCACTAAAAAGGTTGTAATTCTGTGTTGTCTTTTTTGTCTTTAATAACTTTATAAATGCCAACGCCATCTTTTGACTTTTCGGATGGTCAGCGCCGCCATAAACTCTATAACCAGTAAAAGATCAGACGAGACTGAACTTCACAAGGTCTGCGTGTCAGAGATGATCAAACATACTCCCTCCATTCCTAAATATAAGTCTTTAGAGATTCCAATATGGACTAGATACGGATGTATATAGACACAGTTTAGAGTGTAGATTCACTCATTTTGCTCCGTATGTAGTCCATATTGTGATCTCTAAAAAGACTTATATTTAGGAAAGAAGGGAGTACATATGTATTCTAAGCTATAATTCTGTTGAACGTAATAATTTTTTAGCATACTATTTATCCACACAGGACTATTTTTTACTTTATTCGCATGCGATTATGCTTTATGGGTAATTTCTTTGTTTTGCTCTGATCATTTCTTTACCTAATATGCCAGTTTTTCTAACACACTTTCCCCCTCAAATTCAGGACTTGGCTGGTCAAAATGAGAATGGCAGTGTTGTTTTGCCGGTTTCTGACACTTCAAACACCAGCAGCCATTCTGAAGACGTAGAAGGAAATTCAGGGGACATTTTAAATGACCCAAGTCTTGGTTCTAATTTTCTTCAGTATATTCATCCTGGAGAACAAAATAACCCAATGCTTAATGAAAATATGTTATTTAATGCCAATGTTGGAGATTTTCTTAATAGTTCTAGCCCCAATGATGAATTCCTAGAGCTGAAGGATTTGGAGTTACCTCTAGGCAATGATTCCACTATCTGGCCTTCTGATGGTTGGGCCTGGAAAACAGCTTTCCCCTTGGATGCTGTAAACGGGGCCAACAATGAGGTCCCTCTGATCACTGGTGATCAGCCTTTCCAGCCAGATGAGTTGGCCCAGTTGTTGCAGACACTACAAGATGACTCCTCCCAGTTGGGCTCAACTATGACTGATCTCCCACACTCTTCTATTACAAATTCAGTCAAGCCAGAAGATGATTCTCTTATGTATTTTGATGCGCCCTTTGATAACTCAATGTTCAGTGATGGATTTAGACAGACGAATGGATTTCTCGGCTCCCCAGCAACCATTCTATCTGGTATCGAGACACTGGATGATGGTATTCCATACTATGATGCAATGGACGATAATAATTTATTTAATGATATGATGTGCTCTGTACAGCAGTCGGCTGGGAGCAGCTCCCATGTCTTTAATGGGCCAGTTCTTACTCAAGAGGTATGCTACCAGTTCATGTAAGAGATGAACTCACTGCACTTTGTGCAGATCATTGATGTACTCACACACTACTTTTACAGGTCAACAATCCCAACTATACATATAGTCCAACTCAAAAGGTTGTAGAACCTAATTTTGTAGTTGGGGCCCCGTCGTCCACTAGGTTATCTGAAGCTGGTGGTCAGTTAAATTGTGTTGTTTTACCAGGTAATGTTATTATGGAAAAGAACAGGCCAGCTATCCTTTGCTATATTTTGCTCTTTAGTACCTATTCAACTATTGATCCAGTATCTCTATCTATGTCACCCTGAGGGAACGTTTGCAGTTATATTTACTTGCCCTGATTAAGCAGGATCATTTTGTGCATCTTGCAAAGAAAAACAAGCTTTTGGTTGTGCTTAATCAGGGCAATGTTAACTTGGATGTTGTAGCCGTAAATGAAGATTACTGAAAAGTTATGGTAATTGTGTTGGACAGATTCTCAGGCTAAGAATGGGCGTTTTGTAAAGATGCTGGATTCAATCTCGGCTCCCCCTGCTTTTGCAGCAGAGTTCCCAGGCAAATCCTTGTCTGGTGTGCACCCTAACACCATCAGCGTGTCTACCGAAGTAATCAGCATAGGAAGCTTAACTGTTGCTTCTCGACAAGGCAAGTGGTCGTTCCAGAAGGATGAAGACATGGAGCTTCTCTTCTCCACAGGTTTCCAGCCTGATAACCGCATACACTGTGGTGGCTGCAACACAGTGACTGCGGTGCTGCGCGGCGGCTTCTGTCTCTTTTTCCTGTCAGCAATAATGCTCCTGGTGAGCTACGAGGTGGGCCTGTGCATCTACGGCAAGTAACCTGGCCTGCCCGCCCGGTATTGGGTATAAAAATATTATTATGACGTAGGTAATTGTATGTGTGTTGAGGCGAGAACTGGGGACCTCCTGATGGCCTAAATGTATGGCATTGCATGACATGACCTTGTGCATCTGTTAAATTCGACAGCATTAGTGGTACCGTTTTGCAGCCTGAGAGGAGTTAGTGCTGTATCAATGAATTCCTCCAGTGATATTAGAACTGCTTAATAATCAAGTGCATGGTGGTGTTGCAGTTATCCATGTTCGTTAGGTAGTTTCAGCGTAGAATGTTGTAAATACAAATACCAAGTTGGCGGCTGAACCCAAGCTCAGGATGCTTCAGCTCTGTATGTGTTGTCATTTGTCAGGTTTGAACAAAATTCTAAACTCGCATGCTCTCGGTGGCAAGGGTAGCCGTCATGGGCATTGCTGCCTGCCTTTAACATAGTGTTTTCAGCCTAAAAAAAGACCTACCATCTGTGCTGCTTCGCCTCGTTCATCTGGAAGAGCAGGGTGCCATCCCATTGCCTGGCTGCTTGTCCAGAGGAGGATCAACACAAGGGGATGTTGCGCTGATTATCTCTCCCTCTGAGCGAAACGGCTGACGATCTTGTGTTCGGCTGCAATTTTGCCGCTGCATTCTGGATCTTGTTGGCACTCCCATTTCCGTTTCTTGGGATGATATGATGGGTCAATCATTTGCTTCATTAGTTCCAACAGTGCCAGCTACGGAATCTGCTATTGGATTATTTTTTTTTCGAAACGGAATCTGCTATTGGATTTTTACTTTCGAGTCAGAGGGACTATTGCTGTCAAATCTATAAATTGCATTCAAGGTTAAACATAATTACAGGAGAGTTACCAAATACAAAGTTTCGTTCTCCTTTCGTTCTCTTCTTTCTTTTCTTTTTGCCTAGCCGATCATAGCTTCCACTCAATATTTCTGTTTCTCTGCTGTAAGTAAACCTCAATGTAACACTCTGCTCCATATACTCATTGACCGGGTTTTAGCGATTTGATGGACCTGATTACGGAAACCTGGGATGTTGAGCTCGTGACAGAACTGTTCTGTGAAGAAGATGCAAAAGAGATACTTGCTATCCCTGTTGATAGTGGCATGGACGATCTGGTAGCGTGGCATTTTGACACGAAAGGCTTATTCCCTGTGAAATCTGCATATCACTTGGGAACGAGGTTGCGAGATGCAAGCTCGTCTGCCGTAGTGCCGCAGGCCTCACAAAGATGGAATAGATTTTGGAGTCTGAGCCTGCCTCCTAAAATTCGTACGTTCCTATGGCGTCCGTCACACAAGTCGTTGCTTTTGCGAATGAACATCAAGAGGAAACACGTTGACCTGGATACTAGATGTCCGATGTGCTTGCGCCTGGATGAGGATGGGGGACATCTGTTCTTGAAGTGTAAGTTGGTAAAGCAAGTCTGGAGGGTATTGCAGCTTGAGGATGTCAGGCTCGTATTGCTGGAATGTGTAAATCCTGATGCTATTTTTGATCACTTGTGGTCGCTGAAACCTGAAAAGCGTGACCTGATGCTTGGGGAAAGTATCAGGTGCTCCCAGTGCTCCAATGACAAAAAATATATTTTTAAACATTTCAAAAAATTATGAAAAAAATTCTGAATGTTCACAAAGAATATGACTACAACCCCTAAAAATTTCAGCTCCAAACTCAAAATGCACATTGAGAAACAAAAAAGACAAATCCAGATGTGAATAGTGTCAATGTTGCTTTAGTCTTTTTTTTACACTATTCGTACTAGATTTTACTTTTTTGTTTCTCAATGTGTGTTTTGATTTTGGACCTGAAATTTTTAGGGATGGTAGTCACATTCCTTGTTAACATTCATATTTTTTTTCTAGAATTTTTTGGAACATTTAAAAATGTTTTTATAACATTGGAGCACCGGGAGTACCTCAAGGCTGGGAGCACCCGATACTTTCCCCTGATTGCTTGTATTTCTCTGGGAGTGGTGGAATGTTCGGAATATGGCTAATCAGGGAGAAAAGATTAAGCCGGCTGCTGGAGTGGCGTATTATGTTAGGAAACTGTTGACGGATTTCTATGTTGAGGAAGGAAGTATTCAGGCACATACATTGCCAGCTATAGTTCAAGTTTGGAGAAAACCGAAGGGAAGGCAGGGTTTGTTAAAATAAATTTCGATGCTGCTTTTTATGTTGAAGAGGGAAGAGGTGCTTAGGGCTGTGTGGCGCATTCGGGACAAGGGGAGTTCATTGCGGCGTATGCAGGAAAGCTGGACTACCTTATCTCATCCCTCCAGGCTGAAGCTACGGCGTGCAACAAGGCCATTGAAGCCGCGAGCGAGATGGGACTTCATCAAGCGATTTTTGAATCCGACTCTTTACAACTGGTTAATGCTATCAATTCTAGAGACTATGATCTTTCGTCCATCGGTGTTCTGTTGCGGGAAGCAAGGTCCTTGGATGCTTTTCAATTTAATTTCTGCAAACGTTCTTGTAACACTGTAGCTCAGTTTTGCTGCTTTTGGTAGGAACAAGTTCCAGATTTTGTACAAGACCTGGTGGCCAGCGATTATGCTGCGCAAGTTTAAGGTTTGGAATGGATATTCCAGTTCAAAAAAAAAAAAAACACTCTGCTCCATATGGCTTTTTGCCCTTTTTATTATGAAAATTCTTTTGCTTTATACGTATATTACTAGTGCACAACAAAAGTCTGCGTGCTTATTAAATACACACAAGATAAATAGCTGCCGCAGCCTGCAAGCAGTCGTTTCTCTCAACTATCCTTCTTCCAGTTGGCGTTGGGAACGTTGCCTTCTAATAATAACATGACATCCTGGTAGCAATTGGCAGATTGCTAGTATCATCGATAGCAGTAGCACTACATCTCTCCAGGAAGCATTGTATCCCCAGGAAGATCACAAAATGCATTACCCTACATTGCAACAACACAACATATGACATGTTAGTAATTTCTGTAGCAGCATTTGCCCTTCATTGCAACAAGAGCCCAAGTACTCTTCGACATCACTTACCTCCCCTGTAAGATGGGCAACGCATCTTTTCTCAGCAATCAGTTCAGCTTCACTCTGAAGGAATCATTACATGATCGGTTATTCCATCATTATACTGCATATTACCAACCATTATTTCTACAACTCAATGCTACCTTTTTGATCCGGCCCCAGAGAAAATCGTCCATCGCCACATCTTTAACTAGTTCATAGTCACCATCGCCCTGTATGAATAATGTCAGAGTGCAAATTGCCATCTTGTATAATATTCCTATCAGGAAGAAAAGTAACGGGGATTTCAGTTTGAAATCTTACCTTTGATCTGCACGGCATGCTGAATACAATGTCTGCTGCTATGCCATAAGGATTTCCGGTCGTATAAACCTATGGTTTGGCATCGCCTTTGCTTCAGTGGTACACCAAAACAAAAGAAGCAATCAACAATCCTAGAGTAGAAAACATTACCCCTGTAGAGAACCAGTCTCCTTCCGGGGTAGGAGTTACGAGGGACCTCATGGCATCGACGATGGAAACAGCTGTTGATGCAGCTGAAGATCTGCCCCACTTTTGGATGAGCACACCTCCACGCTGGATAGCCATTGGAATGAATAAACAATATTCTCTTAGTTGTCCCAAATGATAGATGAATTGCAGATAAATGTGGAACAGTGTGTACCTTTTGAACAGTTATAGTGAAATCCTCTTCTAGCCACTTTGTATCTTTGATGACTTCTTTTACTGGCGTCCCATTAATTTTGGCATTCAAGAAATCAGGAACCTACTCAGGTGGAAATCATCAAATCAGTACTCCAAAGCACTACCAACACACTAGCCATGTTTGTAATCATATCTTCACCTGAGTTGTTGAATGGTTTCCCCAAATAGTCATATTTGATATTTTGTCATAAAACACACCAGCTTTTAACGCTAGCTGCAAAAACATTGTGAATAGCAGATTAGTCTTGTCATTTGTTGAAATAAAATAACAGAAACATATCAGAAATAATTAAGATTCAACATCAAGTACCTGACACTTGGCTCTATTTTCATCCAACCTTGTCAATGCATGAAAGTTCTTTGCTGGTAGGTTGGGAGCATTTTTCAAGCAGATCAAAGCACTACAAGAAGCATATACTCCAAGTCAGACATGATAATAGCATAAATCAATAACACACTTAGCAACCACAAAACCTGTCCATACTTAGTGTTACAGGGGTTCCCAACAACTATGACTTTCACATTCCGAGATGCCACAGCGTTAAGTGCTTTCCCCTGAGACAATTCAAAATTTCAGCCAATAACAATACAACTATTCTGTGATCATTTGTGTACTCATATATCTGTTAAAAACTTAAATCAGATTTATGTTCAAGTTTTTAGCAGGTTTCATGCTAAGGAATCCCATAGTTCCCCCTCCGTCGAATATGCAAGAGGACAGGGCACATTTTGCATCTAAGGAACCACATAGTTAAATGTCAAAGTTTGAGATATACTCCCTCCGTTTCTAAATATAAGCCTTTTAGAGATTTTAATACGGACTACATGCGGATGTATATGGACATATTTTAGAGCGTAGATTCACTCATTTTGCTCTGTATGTAGTACTTACTGGAATATCTAAAAGGGCTTATATTTAGGAACGGAGGGAGTACTCTCCCACAAAGAAAAATAATGTCTCTTTTACAGAATGGGTTCTTACGATTTCATGACAGTATACTTGACATATAATAAGGAAAAGAATGCAAAAGGAAACCTGTTCAGCGAAGATTTGACCATTGATATCTAGTAACGCAGCTCGCTCCACTCCAGGTCCTCTGGGTTTGGCCCCAATTAGAAGGGCCCAATCTGCATCTTCGAAGATCACATAAGGATCTATGCCGATGCTGACTTCTCTTAGCAATGGATACAATGAATCCTCCAGTTCCATAGCTACACCTGCAGTTGTAATTATAAGAAAGCATTAGGAAGAAGGGCGATATTGCCCTGTCTCAGTAATTCATTTATACCTGGGAGTACAGCAAAATTGGAATTTGGAATGCAGTTTAAAATGTGTATCATGTAGCAAATTAAGATGGATCGATGTTGCTTCTCAAATGTCAAGCAAAATAAGTTAGCGAAGCTACCTTCGAGTGCTTGTAATGATCTTTCCGAGCCCAATAACTTAAGTGCTATTGGTTGGTCCTGTCCGAAAACCTCACCGGAGGCAAGCTACAAAAATGCAGTCATATAAATGATCAATACTTTCTGATGTGCTAGACGCAAAATTTCAAGACAAGAATATGGTCGGTCGATTGTAATTAAGCACAAGGATGATACATCAGCAGAGAGGAAAGTGCCAATCAGTTATGTGCATAGCATAGCTTCGGTTGTCGTAGTGGCAACAGTAGAATTATCACTAGGCAGTACTTGTCAATATCAATATATACTGCACTTGCATCTGGTAAATGAGAATATTGTGACTATTACTGTGCCATTCTTGTCTATGCATTTTCAATAAAAGGAGGAGAATTGTTGACAAGGTCAGTCAACACCTCTACATAGACAAAATTTGAATAAATTGGATGAAGACAATGTTTTTATTACTCGGTGCTACTTACTTTGAAGAGCAGATGATTCGATATCATCCCGGCCGCACCTGACACAGAAACGTTCACTAATTTCTTCCAGGACTTGGTCTTTTCATCCTGCGTTCCGTTTGACAGGAGGAGCACAGATTAATACGATCGAGCAGCTCTGTATTAGTTAAGCACGTTCAATTATGCCGTATGAATATCCACTGATCAATCAAGACAGGGAGTGTAAATCATCATGCAATGATACGGCTTCATCACATATTAACAGATCAACATCAGGCGCAGTGTTCGCTCAACGCTGTATCATAAAAAAAAAGAAGCCTCTTTCTTCTCTCAATTCAAAAGCCATGACCAAATCCCAGCCACAATCGAGAAGATCGACTGAGGCGTAACATCGTAGTCCCGGTACCAGTAACGCTTCCAGCGGAGCGCGCGCCAACCCAGCCAGACACTAGCCGATCATTTCAACAAACACGTTGAGGGAGAGCAGTGAGGACGACTGACCGCCTCGAGATCGTAGGTGGTGCAGAAGACCCCGAAGCATTCCTTGCGCGCCGCCTCCGCCTCCGCCGCTAGCGTCCCCTGCACCTGCTGCCTGGCGGTGCAGACGCATGAAAACAAAAGCGCACTCCTCAGACCTATGGTTGTTGCAGCTCGCGGGAGGATCGATCAGCAGGCTGGGTAGCGGTACGAGGTTTGGCGTGCACTCACTTGGCTGCCTCGACGGAGCAGCGGAATGTGGGCCTGCGCGGGTGGAGCAGCTGGACGGAGCGGCGTCGGGCGGCGTGGGCGCCCAGAGCGCCCGTGGAGCCGCCGCGGAGCGCCTGCGGCCTCGCTAGGGAGGATAAATCCATGGCGGTGGAGCTGGAGATGGAGCAGAGTGGATAGGCAGGGGAGGGAGTTAGTGGACGAGATTATTTAGAGCGCCAACGATTCGGACTAGCCCTTGGGTGCCCGCTACTTATACCCTGCGTTGAACGGCCGCCAACCGTGACACGCGGCGCGACGACGACAGTACGACCGTACTGAGTGGATGGATGGTGTACCACGTGTACGTGGTCTGGCTCCGGTGCGCTTGTCTGGCACTACCATGTCAGCGTCCAATCAGCAACTCAGTTTTTTTTCCCGAGTAAAGTGGGTTCTTAACAGCGTTGCAGTCCGCTAATACAAGTTGTTTGATACTGTCTGAAACCTGGTGGTGCTATCTCCAGTTTTCCCTACATTAGCTAGACTATGAGTAAGACTATTTTAATTATGATCAATTAAAAGCGGAACAAACCCTCGAAGCTGCAGGGGCTTCTTGATTTCCATCATCAGATGTCCATAGACTGACGGATTAACCGAATCGTCCGTCAAAGCCCTATTGAAAGTTCACAGGGTTGAATGCTCATTGATAAACTCAGGTTAAGGATGCTTTGTGTATTTCGTTATTTCTCAACATGAATTTCTGCTTTGCTTTTTTTAAAACACAAACACAGTACGAGAACAGACGCTCATACATACGCACATCAACCCCATGAATATGCGCACGCACGTCCTACCTCTATGACCATCTCTGAAAGACTGGGTCACCACATCATCTTAATATTGACAAAGGCACCACAAACACCCTGGTAGTCGGGAATCGTGTGAAGACCTGAAATAAATCTAGAAAAATGCGAGCACCGCTGTCTAAGTCCCGGACTTGACCCTGGTGGGTTGGGGATACAATTGTCCTCCTGACCATTCAACCACATGCTGTTTCGCAATTTCTCTCGTTTCTGTTACTACTAGTAAATGTGTATGTGCATGCATGTTAATTAGGAAGTAAATCAATTGCACATTAATTACGTGGATAGTGCAGATGTTAATATTTTGTATGATATTAAATTATTAATTGCATGCTAAACATGTGCATCGCTCGCCATTGAAGCAATATAGGTTGCCGGATTGGCATGATGGTCGAGATTTGTTGGATCTTTTCCTTTGGATCTTTTTATATTGATATATGGTACAAATACTCTTGCTTTAGCATTTTTAAATGTGTAACAATACTATAAGATCGGATCTATGGAGGCTCGTGTTTGAGAGCAACCTCTTTCCCAAGAAAAGCTTAGGGTTCCTTTGCCTCCCGTCGGCGTCGCCGCCGGTCTGCCTCGTCTCCGGTGGCTTTAGGGCCATGGCAGCGCGGTGGATCCCGGCCCTTGCCTTTGGGAGGACTCCGTTTTTAGATGTTTCTTCAAGTTTTGTTAGGATTTGTATCCTGCTCAGGAAGACGAGACATCGGTGACTCCCTTAAGATGGAATAAGGTCTTCCCCGCCTAGCCCCATTCCGGTGGTGTGTTTAGCATCATCGGTGGACGTGTGAAGGTGTGTCTCCGGCAGATCTATCCTTGGTGGATTTGCTCGGATCTGGTCGTAGTTTATCTACGTTTGTGTTTCTTCAGGTTGGATCCTTCCGATCTACGCTACTCTTCATCGGCGGCGGTTGCTGTTCTGCTGAGCTGGTCCTATGGGGCCTTAGCACGATGACTTCCCGATTGTCTACTACACAAGTTTTGCCCGGCTCCGACGAGAGAGGGGCGATGACGGCGGCGCGCCTTCGGCTCGCTTCAGTGCTTGTAGTCGTCGTTAGATGGTCTACGGACCTGGATGTAATTTTTATTATTTCTGGTGTTCGTTGTATTGCCATGATTGAAGATGGATAGATTGGATGTTTTCTCGAGAAAAAAACTTACGGGTGACAGCAGGGGTTAACTTTTCCCCAACTCCACGAGGTCTCTTCGAACTAGAGTTTTTGAAGCACCTCTTGAAGAGCTTCACGGAAAAGATGAAGTTGGACATTGGATTCTAGTTTTTTCTCGACGAGGGACACAGTGAAACTACTGTTGGGGAACGTAGCAGAAATTCAAAATTTTCCTACGTGTCACCAAGATCTATCTATGGAGAGACCAGCGACGAGTAGAAGGAGAGTGCATCTACATACCCTTGTAGATCGCTAAGCGGAAGCGTTCAAGTGAACGGGGTTGATGGAGTCGTACTCGTCGTGATTCAAATCACCGATGATCAAGTGCCGAACGCACGGCACCTCCGCGTTCAACACACGTACAACCCGATGACGTCTCCCACGCCTTGATCCAGCAAGGAGAGAGGGAGAGGTTGAGGAAGACTCCATCCAACAGCAGCACAACGGCGTGGTGGTGGTGGAGGAGCGTGGCAATCCAGCAGGGCTTCGCCAAGCACCATGGGAGAGGAGGAGTAGGGAGAGAGGCAGGGCTGCACCAAGAGGAAGAGAACTCATGTGTATGGCAGCCCCAAACCTCAACTATATATAGGGGGAAGGGGGGGCTGCGCCCCCTTTAGGGTTTCCCACCCCCAAGGGGTGCGGCCAGCCCTAGATGGCAAAGGGGGTGGCGGCCAAGAGGGGAGAGGAGAGGGAGGCGCACCAATATGGGCCTTAAGGCCCATCTGGACTAGGGTTTGCCCCCTCCCACTCTCCCTTGCGCCTTGCACCCTTGTGGGGGGCGCACCAGCCCTCCTAGGGGCTGGTCCCCTCCCACACTTGGCCCACGCAACCTGCTGGGGCAGGTGGCCCCACTTGGTGGACCCCCGGGACCCTCCCGGTGGTCCCGGTACAATACCGATATCGCCCGAAACTTTTCCGGTGACCAAAACAGGACTTCCCATATATAAATCTTTACCTCCGGACCATTCCGGAACTCCTCGTGACGTCCGGGATCTCATCCGGGACTCCGAACAACATTCGGTAACCACATACAAACTTCCCTTATAACCCTAGCGTCATCGAACCTTAAGTGTGTAGACCCTACGGGTTCGGGAGACATGTAGACATGACCGAGACGTTCTCCGGTCAATAACCAACAGCGGGATCTGGATACCCATGTTGGCTCCCACATGTTCCACGATGATCTCATCGGATGAACCACGATGTCAAGGACTTAATCAATCCCGTATTCAATTCCCTTTGTCTATCGGTATGTTACTTGCCCGAGATTCGATCGTCGGTATCCAATACCTTGTTCAATCTCGTTACCGGCAAGTCACTTTACTCGTTCCGTAACACATCATCCCGTGATCAACTCCTTGGTCACATTGCGCATATGATGATGTCCTACCGAGTGGGCCCAGAGATACCTCTCCGTTTACACGGAATGACAAATCCCAGTCTCGATCCGCATAAAACAATAGATACTTTCGGAGATACCTGTAGTGCACCTTTATAGTCACCCAGTTACGTTGTGACGTTTGATACACCCAAAGCACTCCTACGGTATCCAGGAGTTACACGATCTCATGGTCAAAGGAAGAGATACTTGACATTGGCAAAGCTCTAGCAAACGAACTACACGATCTTTGTGCTAGTCTTAGGATTGGGTCTTGTCCATCACATCATTCTCCTAATGATGTGATCCCGTTATCAACGACATCCAATGTCCATAGCCAGGAAACCATGACTATCTGTTGATCACAACGAGCTAGTCAACTAGAGGCTCACTAGGGACATATTGTGGTCTATGTATTCACACGTGTATTACGATTTCCGGATAATACAGTTATAGCATGAATAAAAGACAATTATCATGAACAAGGAAATATAATAATAATACTTTTATTATTGCCTCTAGGGCATATTTCCAACAGCTCATCTCTTCTATATCTTCTGCCGTGGTCGGACATTGAGCTGAGCTCAATTTCACACCTTGTAACACAGGCAAGAACCCTTTCTTGGACTGATCCATTTTGAACTTCTTCAAAATCTTATCAAGATATGTGCTTTGTGAAAGACCTATGAGGCGTCTCGATCTATCTCTATAGATTTTGATGCCTAATATATAAGCAGCTTCTCCAAGGTCCTTCATTGAAAAACTTTTATTCAAGTAGGCCTTGATGCTGTCCAAGAGTTCTATATCATTTCCCATCAAAAGTATGTCATCTACATATAATATGAGAAATGCTACAGAGCTCCCACTCACTTTCTTGTAAACGCAGGCTTCTCCATAAGTCTGTGTAAACCCAAACGCTTTGATCATCTCATCAAAGCGAATGTTCCAACTCCGAGATGCTTGCACCAGCCCATAAATCGAGCGTTGGAGCTTGCACACTTTGTCAGCATTCTTAGGATCGACAAAACCTTCCGGCTGCATCATATACAATTCTTCCTTAAGGAAACCATTAAGGAATGCCGTTTTGACGTCCATTTGCCAAATTTCATAATCATAAAATGCGGCAATTGCTAACATGATTCGGACGGACTTCAGCTTCGCTACCGGTGAGAAAGTCTCATCGTAGTCAACCCCTTGAACTTGTCGATAACCCTTAGCGACAAGCCGAGCTTTATAGATGGTCACATTACCATCCGCGTCTGTCTTCTTCTTAAAGATCCATTTATTTTCTATGGCTCGCCGTTCTACGGGCAAGTCAGTCAAAGTCCATACTTCATTTTCATACATGGATCCTATCTCGGATTTCATGGCTTCTAGCCATTTGTCGGAATCCGGACCCGCCATCGCTTCTTCATAGTTCGAAGGTTCACCGTTGTCTAACAACATGATTTCCAAGACAGGGTTGCCGTACCACTCTGGTGCGGAACGTGTCCTCGTGGACCTTCGAATTTCAGTAGGAGCTTGATCAGAAGTATCTTGATCATTATCATTAACTTCCTCTCTAGTCGGTGCAGGCACCTCAGGAACATTTTCTTGAGTTGCGCCATTTTCCGGTTCAAGAGGTAATACTTCATCAAGCTCTACTTTCCTCCCACTTACTTCTTTCGAGAGAAACTCTTTCTCCAGAAAGGACCCATTCTTGGCAACAAAGATCTTGCCTTCGGATCTGAGGTAGAAGATATACCCAACAGTTTCTTTAGGGTATCCTATGAAGACGCATTTTTCCGATTTGGGTTCGAGTTTTTCAGGTTGAAGTTTCCTGACATAAGCATCGCATCCCCAAACTTTTAGAAATGACAGCTTAGGTTTCTTCCCAAACCATAATTCATACGGTGTCGTCTCAACGGATTTCGACGGGGCCCTATTTAAAGTGAATGCGGCAGTCTCTAAAGCATAGCCCCAAAAAGATAGTGGTAAATCGGCAAGAGACATCATAGATCGCACCATATCTAATAGAGTGCGATTACGACGTTCGGACACACCATTACGCTGAGGTGTTCCAGGCGGCGTGAGTTGTGAAACTATTCCACATTTTCTTAAGTGTGTACCAAACTCGTGACTCAAGTATTCTCCTCCACGATCTGATCGTAGAAACTTGATTTTCCTGTCACGTTGATTCTCAACTTCACTCTGAAATTCCTTGAACTTTTCAAAGGTTTCAGACTTGTGTTTCATTAAGTAGATATACCCATACCTACTTAAATCATCAGTGAGGGTGAGAACATAACGATAGCCACCGCGAGCCTCAACACTCATTGGACCGCACACATCGGTATGTATGATTTCCAATAAGTCGGTTGCTCGCTCCATTGTTCCTGAGAATGGAGTCTTGGTCATTTTACCCATAAGGCATGGTTCGCACGTGTCAAATGATTCATAATCAAGAGACTCTAAAAGTCCATCAGCATGGAGCTTCTTCATGCGTTTGACACCTATGTGACCAAGGCGGCAGTGCCACAAGTATGTGGGACTATCATTATGTGACGCCCCCGGTTTGACCGTACACTAATCATGCACGCAAATGTGTACGATCAAGATCAGGGACTCACGGGAAGATATCACAACACAACTCTACAAATAAAATAAGTCATACAAGCATCATAATACAAGCCAGGGGCCTCGAGGGCTCGAATACAGGTGCTCGATCATAGACGAGTCAGCGGAAGCAACAATATCTGAGTACAGACATAAGTTAAACAAGTTTGCCTTAAGAAGGCTAGCACAAACTGGGATACAGATCGAAAGAGGCGCAGGCCTCCTGCCTGGGATCCTCCTAACTACTCCAGGTCGTCGTCAGCGGGCAGCACGTAGTAGTAGGCACCTCCGGTGTAGTAGGGGTCGTCGTCGACGGTGGCGTCTGGCTCCTGGACTCCAGCATCTGGTTGCGACAACCAGGTAGAAGGGAAAGGGGAAAAGAGGGAGAAAAGCAACCGTGAGTACTCATCCAAAGTACTCGCAAGCAAGGAGCTACACTACATATGCATGGGTATATGTGTAAGGAGGCCATATCGGTGGACTGAACTGCAGAATGCCAGAATAAGAGGGGGATAGCTAATCCTGTCGAAGACTACGCTTCTGGTAGCCTCCGTCTTGCAGCATGTAGAAGAGAGTAGATTGAAGTCCCCCAAGTAGCATCTCCAAGTAGCATCTCCAGTATCATCGCAGTAGCATAATCCTACCCGGCGATCCTCTCCTCGTCGCCCTGCGGAAAAGCGATCACCGGGTTGTCTGTGGAACTTGGAAGGGTGTGTTTTATTAAGTATCCGGTTCTAGTTGTCATAAGGTCAAGGTACAACTCCAAGTCGTCCTGTTACCGAAGATCACGGCTATTCGAATAGATTAACTTCCCTGCAGGGGTGCACCACATAGCCCAACACGCTTGATCCCATTTGGCCGGACACACTTTCCTGGGTCATGCCCGGCCGCGGAAGATCAACACGTCGCAGCCCCACCTAGGCACAACAGAGAGGCCAGCACGCCGGTCTAAACCTAAGCGCGCAGGGGTCTGGGCCCATCGCCCTGAGCACACCTGCACGTTGCGAGGGCGGCCGGAAGCAGACCTAGCCTAGTAGGCGTTCCAGTCCAATCCGGCGCGCGCCGCTCCGTCGCTGACGTCTGAAGTGCTTCGGCTGATACCACGACGTCGGGATACCCATAACTACTCCCACGTAGATGGTTAGTGCGTATAGGCTCGTAGCCAGACTCAGATCAAATACCAAGATCTCGTTAAGCGTGTTAAGTATCCGCGAATGCCGAACAGGGCCAGGCCCACCTGTCTCCTAGGTGGTCTCAACCTGCCCTGTCGCTCCGCCACAAGTAACAGTCGGGGGCCGTCGGGAACCCAGGCCCACCTCTACCGGGATGGAGCCACCTGTCCTTTCAGCCCCCTCGTCAGAATCACTTGCGGGTACTCAATGAGCTGACCCGACTTTAGTCACCATCTGTATAGTATGTATGTATGTATAGTATATACCCGTGATCACCTCCCAAGTGATCACGGCCCGATAGTATAGCAAGGCAGACTGACAAGAATGTAGGGCTAATGATGATAAACTAGCATCCTATACTAAGCATATAGGATTGCAGGTAATGTATCAACAGATGTAGCGACAATGTCAGGCTATGCATCAGAATAGGATTAACGAAAGCAGTAACATGCTACACTACTCTAATGCAAGCAGTATAGAGAAGAGTAGGCGATATCTGGTGATCAAGGGGGGGGGCTTGCCTGGTTGCTCTGGCAAGAGAGAGGGGTCGTCAACTCCGTAGTCGAACTGGTCAGCAGCAGCGTCGGTCTCGTAGTCTACCGGAGATAAGAGGGGGAAGAAACAATGAATACAATGCAAACATAAACACGACGATGCGTGACGTGACAATGAGCGGTGCTAGGTGTGCCCTAACGTGGTATGAGGTGGTACCGGTTAAGGGGGGAAACATCCGGGAAGTATTCCCGGTGTTTCGCGTTTTCGGGCAGAGGAGCCGGAGGGGGGAAAGTTGCGAGTTCGATAGGTTAGGGGTGTGTGGCGGACGAACGGACTGCGTATCCGGAATCGTCTCGTCGTTGTGAGCAACTTTCATGTACAAAGTTTTTCGATCCGAGCTACGGTTTACCTTATATTAATTTTAAAAGCTTTAAATCATTTTTAGGATTTATTTAATTAATTTAATCAACATTATCCAGAATAGTGTCTGCTGACGTCATCATGACGTCAGCAGTTGACTTGGTCAACCTGACAGGTGGGTCCCACCTGTTAGGGATTGTTTAGCTAATTAACAATTAGGGTAACTATTTATTAGGTTAATTAATCTTAATTAGTTAAACTAAACAAGATTAGATAAGTTAATTAATTAGTTAATTAATTAAATTAATTAATTAATTAATTAATTTTATT
>NC_057813.1:343505076-343510690 GCF_018294505.1 Triticum aestivum
TTGATCTTCCGAGGCCGGGCATGACCCAGGAAAGTGTGTCCGGCCAAATGGGATCGAGCGTGTTGGGTTATGTGGTGCACCCCTGCAGGGAAGTTTAATCTATTCGAATAGCCGTGATCTTCGGTAACAGGACGACTTGGAGTTGTACCTTGACCTTATGACAACTAGAACCGGATACTTAATAAAACACACCCTTCAAAGTTCCACAGACAACCCGGTGATCGCTTTTCCGCAGGGCGACGAGGAGAGGATTGCCGGGTAGGATTATGCTATGCGATGCGACTGGAGATGCGCTTGGAGATGCTACCTGGTTATGCTACTTGGAGATGCTACTTGGAGGACTTAAATCTACTCTCATCTACATGCTGCAAGACGGAGGCTGCCAGAAGCGTAGTCTTCGACAGGATTAGCTATCCCCCTCTTATTCTGGCATTCTGCAGTTCAGTCCACCGATATGGCCCTTTACACATATACCCATGCATATGTAGTGTACTTCCTTGCTTGCGAGTACTTTGGATGAGTACTCACGGTTGCTTTCTTCCCCCTTTTTCCCCTTTCCTTCTTCCTGGTTGTCGCAACCAGATGCTGGAGTTCAGGAGCCAGACGCCACCGTCGACGACGACCCCTACTACACCGGAGGTGCCCCTACTACGTGCAGCCTGCTGACGACGACCAGGAGTAGTTTAGGAGGATCCCAGGCAGGAGGCCTGCGCCTCTTTCGATCTGTATCCCAGTTTGTGCTAGCCTTCTTAAGGCAAACTTGTTTAACTTATGTCTGTACTCAGATATTGTTGCTTCCGCTGACTCGTCTATGATCGAGCACTTGTATTCGAGCCCTCGAGGCCCCTGGCTTGTATTATGATGCTTGTATGACTTATTTTTTTTGTAGAGTTGTGTTGTGATATCTTCCCGTGAGTCCCTGATTTTGATCGTACACATTTGCGTGCATGATTAGTGTACGATTGAATCGGGGGCGTCACAAGTTGGTATCAGAGCCGACTGCCTGTAGGAATTCCCCTTCCAACTCCTTGGCCGAAGTCGAGTCTAGACTTTACAAAACTTTTACTAACATGGCTGTGCGGCCCATGGGCCCACGTCGCCATTGGGTTGTATTAGGATCTTTTACTCCTCGACCTTTACTCTGGGATTCTGAACTCTCTTCTATTCGGGTTAAACGATTTTGCTAAAAACAAAACTAACTTTAGGTTCTCGCAAGTACTTTTTCCCGGAGAGCCCCTCACTTCAGATGATCGCCTGCTACACCAGAAGATTCCGAAGATACTCTACGATGTGCTCTCGAGACTATGTGCCATCGCTTTTGCAATTCACTTCCATCGATAAATCCCTCTGGATAACTACTTACACCTATCATTCATATTGTCATCCCCAGTTGCTCTTGTTATTACAAGATGTCCTGAAATACTCTTCGATATTCCGAGAATTCTTACGCTTACTGCCCTGCAGTTCCTTGCTGCATGAATACCCCTACGGATAATTACTCGTGCTTGCCGAGTATCCGCTCATCCCCAGTTGTTCTTGTGTTTCACAAAAGTCTTCAAAATAATATTCGATCTTCTGAAAATCCTCTGGAGCCTTTGGCTCTTGAAATTCTTGCTTGCTTGCATTATGGTTAATCCCATAAGTCTCGTAGTCTAAATGACATTCCTTGTCATTATCATTTTGAGTCTGTTGACTCAATATGTTTGCGAATACCCGCAAACATCATTGATCCTTATAAATTACCTTTCCGGCTGAGCTGCCATTCTTTTAACTGGAATTGGTTCTCGACCAATCCAATTGGCGTTGATTATACCCTAATGCTATTCAACTTATCCATCCCTAATCAGAGCATTGCTTCTGATCCCTTGATTTGGAAATCATAATTCCTTTGCATTTGACAATTGAGTTAGTCAGTTGTTTCTATAATCTGATCTCCTTGCATTCTTCTCCCTCTAGTTGAGTACCGATACTCGTATAAGATCCTTTGTGGACCATCAAGTCCTTTGCTGGATTGTTATCCGACAGTGTCCTTCACATTTGATCACCTTATGAGTTCTTCCCCTGATACATAATGCCTTTGTTAAGTTGTATCCTCTGCTTGGCCAACCATGCTCTGCTTTCGGGCTTGTGTTATTTACTCTTGAAACTTGTGGTATATGTTTCTAAGAAGCCCCTATGGGTTGAACATATGCCTTCTCTAAACCGTGTGAACCCGAAAGTTTTCACGAGTCATACTCTTCTGGTGCTTCACCAGATAAAATTTCAACACTGCAACTTCATCGAACGTGAGAAGTGAATGAAAGGTTATGCATTGGAGAAGTGGGAGTCGACCTTGAACTTGTGTTCATGCCCATGGACACGATGTAGATCTTATCATTAAAGCTTCTCTTAAATGAATTATTCCTTTGGTATAAGCTCCTCTTATATCTAGGATCTGGCCTTTTGCAATCGTGGTTCCGACCATGATTGTTCTTCTTTGATCTCATTTCACGGACAAGTTAAAACAATTGTCTTCTATGGATCAATACACCAGACCAACCTTTACTTTGATCTTGTGTCGAGTATTACCCCCCTGGTATCTCGAGATTATCATGGAACTGCATAACTTTTTATGAGTTCTTCATCAAGTGCTACCTTCCCACTGATTCCAATTTTTCGCGGGCTCTGAGTTATTGAACACTCAAAGACACCGATAACTGAACCGAGTCCGCTCTACGGTTCAACAACTCTTCAGTAAGCTTCTATAAGTACGAGTTTGTACCCGATCACATCATTCCTAGTCTGATCGGCTATATCATTATCATGCTAAATATTAACTGTGCTACCGGGTCCTTCTTCTCGGAGCACATATTTCGACGGTGAGCTAATCTTACAATCGATCTCCCTCGTCATACCGTTTGACCTTGTACAGCAAGCTTGATTTCGAGTTTGTGTCGTACCCATGGTTCCAATGACTTTTGGCTTCATCATTCCTTTGACTTGATGTCGTCGCTGATTGATTACTTCTTCATGAAATCTGTCGACAAATGTGTCGTGATCCTCATCAACCTTATGAGCTCTTCCAGGATATCAATTGAATTCATGATGAGAAATACCATCCTTGCCCTTGATGAATTGTATTATCATCGACCACTTTATTGCCTACCCACCAACACAAGCTTGTTCATGTTTGGTGTTATACCTTGAGTTCCTTGCTATCCAGCAATTGTTCTTCTTTACCTTGGAGTATTACCATCCTTTATGTCACGAATGTTCTGAGATTTGTTCCACCTCTTGAGAATTCTTGACATAGAAATACTTCTCACCATCACCATTCTTTCTTGGTCCTCGTGTTAATTCCAACAAGTGAATGGTGTTGTTTGGATTCTTTCCTTCTAGCAACCCTATTTCTTTGAAGTTAATGGACGAAAGTTCATTCTTAGGCTATTGATTATTGAATCACCATTCCGACATTGGTCGTGCAACCTAACCCATATTTCGGGCGCACCTTTCAACCCATGTTTAATTGTGTATGTTTTCCTCGAGCATACTTCCTTATATCATTTGATCTGACAAATGTTACCTCCTTGTTCACTTAATTGTGGAAATCCGTCTTTTGGGAATCTCGATGAATTGCCGATGAGTTCACCAGACACCTCCTTGTCCTCTCCTTGGGTTAATGATGGACTCTTGTTAAAGGAAATCACTTCATAGTTCATTTCCTCGAGAATCTTATAATGTCACCTTGTCAATTTGTGTTGCACCTTTTCCTCTCAGGCATCCTGAGTCTGAGGTATCCTGACACCAATCGGATCTGAATCTTGGTCGGATATGATGGTTGGGACATTTTCCAAGAGTTATGATGTTGATCCTTTGATGACCCGGTAACACGATGTCATGCCTAGCACCCCCCCCCCGGCTGGAGGACCTATCATTATAGATTCCTTTTTAGCAAGGTTATCCGTTCATCCATGGGGAAATTGTAAGACTTATTCTACAAGTTATTCCTGATGGATCCTTCGTGTTTCCAAAGTTTGATCTTCACCTGAAGACCATGTCAATGCTACCTCGAAGCATGTCAATGGTACTCTGATTTTCAACAGGAACATTTGAAGCACGATGCTAAATTTTGTTTATCATTTATCCTAACACCGTTGTATGGGTAATATCATGAGATTCCTCCCCCCTTACCTAAATGGTTGTCTACTTTATATCCTGTCATGGATATCTTGCTCTGCTTGTCCTTGGGAAGGATATACCCCTGAATTATGTGTTTTAACACATTTTCCTTTCCATTGTTCTGTTTAATCTGATATTCATATTTTCCTTTCCATTGTTGTGTTTGTCATTCTTGTGATCTATATAATCTAAGCAGTAAAGATTCACTGCTTATGTAAACACCTCGATGTATAATTGGTCAGTAAGACCCTGTTACGATTGTTGATGGTATTCCGGTAACCACCGATGGACGAGAACTTTGCCTATTGGCCCGCCTCGTTCAACGAGCAGGAAAATGGTTCTCTTCGTCCCTCGCCCTTGGTATCGATGTTGTTGCCGACATATCTGACAGGCTACCCTTTGACACGCCTTGCTATCATGACCGTGCAAAATGTCGGCCCCCTTCCTACTTTCAACCACATGGTGGGCCCATAACCCACAGTTCCACAGGATCGAAACCTGACTCTCCTGTACACCCCTGTTGCCCAAGTTATTCCTCGTGCTTGACTTCGTATGTAATACGCGAGCCATCTTCCGAGGGATCATCAAATCTGTTACCGGACACAATACTTATTCCCGATCGCTTTGAGCCCCTTTCACGCCCTGTTTCAGGCATCGAACGGTTGCCTGCTCGCTCGAAACTTCCCATGAAACCTCATTACCTTGCTCTCGATATTTTCTTAAGTTTCAATTCGAGAGTTACGTTCTGCCACCTTCCCCGATGTTATCGACCAGATAGTCAACCTTGTAGCGGTTCGTTCTCCCGGAATACCCCCCTTATTCTTTCGTAAGTACGATGGAGATCCTGAAGAAAGGACGACAACTTCATCATGATGCTTTGGAATAAAGAATTGAAGACATCAACGAAAGGGATTAACTTCTTCGAGAAGAATCATTAGAATTTCGTAACCTATTCTTCCCCCTTACTCCCCTCTTAAATCTCGGGACGAGATTTCTTGTAGTGGAGGAGAATTGTGACGCCCGGGTAATTAAGCTACAGTAAACCACTGCTAAGGATGCCACGTCACCTCGATTACAGTTGATAATCTCAGGCCGGTTCGAAAACCAGTTCAAATTTCAAATTTAAAATAACGTCAAACAGTAAAGGTTTTCAAACATTAAAACTAAATTGTTCATCAAGTGGCAAATAATCCCTAACTAACTGAGGTGAAGAAACCACATTCTTTAGAAAGTTTAGATGCAATCGAATAATTAAAACAGCAGGTAAAAAATGAAATAAATGTCTTTTGCATTTTATAAAATAATAAACTATTTATTTTGTTGCCCCTAAGTTAATGGGTTAGTAGCATAATTATTAACGCTAAATTAGTAACTACTTTTATAATTTATAAAACTAATACAAATGAGAAATTAAAAGAAAACAGGTAAGAAATAAGATAAGAAAAAGAAAGTAAAA